>NC_072737.1:110568333-110868333 GCF_026930045.1 Uloborus diversus | reverse complement strand
AAATGTTGCAGCGATGTCGCATGAAAAATGTCAGAAATGCCTCACAGAGTAACCCAATTGAGCGGTCGAAATTCTGTCACTTTGTGTCAATGGTCATTGTTATTTGTAGTGTTACAGGGACAACACAGCACACTGATTTGCCGTGTTGTCCCTGCAACACGGCAAATCACAATGAACACAATCACAATGTGACAGAATTGAGATTGTGACCATTGTCGCATGAAACATATCACAGTTTGACTCTTTTGAGGCGTCACAATTTTGCCACTTTGTGACTGTGACTATTGTGATTTGCAGTGTTGTCCCTGTAATATCGCAAATCATAATGTTCAGTCACAAAATGACAGAATTATGACTATTGTCACATGAAACATGTCAAAAAGCATCACAGTGTGACTCTTATGAGGTGTCACAATTCTGTCACTTTGTGACTGTGACCATTGTGATTTGCAGTGTTGCCCCTATAACACCGCAAATCATAATGTTCAGTCACAAAATGACAGAATTATGACTATTGTCACATAAAACATGTCAAAAAGCATCACAGCGTGACTCTTGTGAGGCGTAACAATTCAGTCACTTTCTGATTGTGACCATTGTGATTTGCAGTGTTGTCCCTGTAACTTCCCCGTGACACGTTGTGATTTCATTGTCGTGCTTAATCGATTGGGCTACCTCGTCCGAAATTCTAACGCTTAACAGCACTAGGATATAAATCAAACAAAGATACAATAGTCATACAAAGAATGTAATAGCTTCAGAAAACAACAGATAACGAGTTGGATCATGTTGTATCATATGTTGAAACAAACAGTGCTTAGAATGTGCCAACTGTATATACAGCAAAATTACATCTATAATTAAGTTTAACCACTATGTGTGGCTGATTTCCAAGCAGAATCGTAATCATATTCTAACTTTTAGTTAATATCCCTGATTCCAATTCATTATGTTGAGCGCAATCAACCATGAGAGTGCTTCCGACAAAGCAAGATGATTAATGCCCGCTATTGAGTCGGATAATTAGTGGTGTTAGCAAATGAGCTTAAATTGATTGTTTAACAAAAGCAAGGATAAACACTTTCAACAAGAGCAGTTAGTGTCTCTCGCATTATTTGGCTTGGCAGTTAATGGCTTAAAAACTATTTTAATGATTTTCGAAAATTATTTAGTGAAAACACCGGACAAAGATGTGCAATACAGTAGATCCTCGATAATAAGAAGTGATCGGAACCGGGCCACCTTTGATAAATCGAAAATTCCGGATAAAAGAAAAAACTCTAACTTTAAACATGTTCGTATTTCCAGAATGACTAGTAAGTAGGATGTTTTGAATTATATTCCTGTAATTATAAGCACATTTATTCAGCACTTTTGTCAGACAAGTCTGAAAATGCACAATGTAAATTTAATTAGACGAAATATAAGTAAACATTAAACTTTATTGTGCAGTTAACAATACAACCCACTGTTTTTTTTTTTTTTGGTTTATCTTTTATGTTTTTTAAATAAGTTGCAAATTAATTACTACGTAAAAAAATACTTCACTTTCATATTCAACCGCTTTCAAATTTGATGGCATTAAAAAAAAAGATTTATTTGTTGTTTTGAAAATTTACTGGTTGTTTTGAGGGGAGGGAACAGAAGTGATAGAAACGCATGGATAGTTTGTTTCAACAGAAGAAATTTATGACACCGGTGACCTTGAAGTAATACTATTCACTTACTCCCCAAATAAGTCTAAATCGATATTGGTGAAACGGAGTTCCGATTACAATAGTTTCAGACAATCCGGGGGGGGGGGGGGAGAGGTTCTATTGTGCAGTAAACTCTCATTAATCTGAACCCTATTAAACCGGACTTTACTTAACTCACACAGACATTTAGATGTACGTTCTGAAAAATAAAAGGCCAGTTAGGGTAATAATGAATTTTTGTAAGCATGTGTCATGCACGTGGCATGAGGAGAGAAGACTTTCACACCACCCTAGATGAAGGTGGAGAAACGGATGGGACATTGGAAGGCATAGAGTTGTGGTTAGGTGCAGATGAAGAGTATCATAATCAAACATAGGAGGAGATTGTTGATGGTGTGAACGCAGCAGAAAGTTCTCAACGTGGGTGAAGACGATAACGACAAAACCAAAAACTATGTTAAAGATAACAGTAACAAATAAATATCTGTTTTTTACCAACATTTGAGATATTTCTATCAATTCATAGTTCAAATAATGATCACTAAAGTTAGACAACAATAATATCAGTAGTTTCTTCAACTAGTGAGTGTATCAAGTTTGGTCAGTGTAAATGAGCCTGGACCATCATGTTCACAGTAGTTTTTCATCTGATGTCTATTGTTTTTTTTTTTTTTTCAAATGGGACTGTTTTAGCCTATTTAGCCTTTCGCAGACCTAGTGTGATCCCCTGATAAGGCATCCAGTCTTTCATGTGCCACCATTATGGCACTGATGTCAATGGCACACATAATTTTAAGACCTAGTTTCCCACAGATGGAGACACCTGGGCTCTCTTCGATGTGAAACAGGGATTTAGGTTTGCCGAAGACATTCAAAGCCAAACGAATACCCAAGGGATTTTTTAAATGCTGCATAATCATACGACATGAACAAAGACGATTTACTGCATTTCGAAAACCCACCGACTGCCACCGTGGGTCAGGACACCGGAAAACGGCGAAAAAGCGCCAACACCTTACCACCACGTCATCCAGCCGATTAATGCTGAATTTCTTCCTGCTCGTTGAAGGGCTCGAACCCGGTACCATTGGTTTTCAAGCCTAGCGCTGTACTAGCGGAAGCCTACTGGGCTATACAGGCTTCGCTCAAAATTCGATCATGGTTTATAGTACGGTTCCTGCAAACAAATCTTTACATTTGGTTGGCAGTTTAAAAACTTTACATGCAAACTTTTTTTCATGATTTTATTGGCATGCTCCGTAGTGATTTGGCCGAATAGCGAACATTCGGCCTTGGTTGTGGCCGAATATACCGACATAAATGAGCATAAATGAGTAAATATATTGATAACTGAAAATTCTAACTTTCAGAAGAAATATTCTATTTTCGCACGGGTTTGAAATGTAGTATATTGAAATAGCAATTTTTGAATGAGATGTGTAAAAGAAACAAATATGCAGTATAAAAGGGCTGTTAAGTGAAAAGTGGGTTATCTCCTATTTTGTTACGAATAACAAAATAAGAGAAACAAAGTTTTACTGGCAAAGGCCACTCGATAGGAGGTCACTATGCCATCCCAAAATTTCCCTCAGTTGGCAATTTTTGGCGATAAGGCAACATAATTGTAATTTTGTCTGAATTTTTCAAACATCCGAATGTTCCTTGTCCCTTTCCATTTGATGTACTTATGTATGTACTACTCATATTTTATCATTCGGCAGTATTTGGAGTTTCATTCGGCAAATAAATAATTCTACCTTCCCCCCAAAAAAATTAAGTTCAAAGCGCTTCTGTTTACAGGTGTAGTCGATAAAAACAAATCCGACGAGAGGTCATGACAGTCTAGTCAGAAACTAGGGTCCGTCACTTGAGGAAGCCCAGCTCGGAGTCGGAGTAGTATGAATTTGTCAAGTTTTAGGAGTGGATGAGAGGATCGGCAACCAAACTGACGAAGGGCCCGCTTTGGCCCTGGGTAGAAAAATAAAAAATGGTTCAACCTGGGACTTGATGGATATCCCGTCAAATATCGCCAGAACTTCCAAGCTCTCATTTTTGCCTTCAAATTTGGAGGCATGTTGCCAAAGCAGTAGCCAAGTTACAGCATAACTTCCTTTTCAATACTGTCGATTTGTGTTGAAATGTTACTTAACTTGTTCTAAAATTATAACGGCAAGAAAAAAGAATATTCCAGACCGTCATGAGCGCCCATATGCAAAGTTGCAAGGGAGGGCTCAAATATTTTCCCCGTGGTTTAGCTGGATATGTTCCCGGTGGAAACTGATTTCAGGACAGATTAGAGTCATTAAAATTCAACATTTTTAATAACTTATTCACTAATGGCTGGAGAAGAAATGTTTTTAAATTTTTGCAAAGAAAAAAGTACTAAAAGCAAGGAAGTTCTAATTTCAGAGCTCCCCCTATATGGGCGTCCTTGCAGACCATCAGTTACTTATTAAGATCTAAACTATTATTTTTCAGAGAACTTTTTAAAATGAAATGTGCTGGGCAAAATATTAACGTAATTGCGCGCGTTGCTAAATATTAACAACAACCTAATTAAACTAAGTATATGAATTCGGGTGCTTTTGCGTTACTTAATTAAGTGTAACACGAGTACTGAAAATTGCTCTTTAAATAGATGGCATTTCCAAACTTATTTATTACTAGCTCGTTGCCCGGCTTTACCTGGTCTACCTTGAAAATAAAAATAAAAATTGTCAAGTGACATATATTCAACAATCAGGTTTAAATAAATAAATTTAAAAACAACATCATGCAAAAATTATCTCCCAAACAATGACAACAGATATTAAAATACTTTTAAGAAATTGAATCGAGAAAGATGGATGTAAAAAGCGTAACCATGGAAACACAAAATAAAATAAGTTTAAGGAATTAAAATGCGAAAGAAACTGGTTAACAATTTGAATGAAAATGAGATTTTTTGAACTTGATTTAAAAAGGCTTGTAACGTTTTTCCTTTCGAGATAGAAGCTTAGTTTTTCGACCATAGGTCGCGATGGATCGGGAGTAAAAAATATCGCTTTTTCCAATGGTGTCAAAAAAAAAAAAAAATTGTGGAACAATTCCAGCACTTTTTATTGATAGATGTAATGCACAAAATAGTGCCCATATTTCAGCTGAGCCTAAGAAAATTCGAGCTAAACACGCAAATACCCCCCCCCCCTCCGTAATTAAGTTAGAGCATTAAAACAAATTGCGAAAAACGCGGAAATTTCTACCCTTTCTAACGATATGTAACATTAATATGTGCAAGTAATTTTTTACTCCCGTATTTAGGAATTTATGTAAAAATTTGGCCTAAATTGGAATAAAAAAAGAACTACTCATCGAATATCTTTTCGAACCGGTCTGCAAACCCTTCCGGTGCTAAAAGAAAGATACTGTAAAAATTTCAGCGGAATCCTTCGGGTAGTTCTCGAGTTTTTCGCGTTCAAGCAAACAGACACTTTTTGGAGACTTCATTTTATACTATATGTAGAGATAAAGTAAATAGATTAGAGCTGGGGGCGATGCATTGATGCATCACCAGAAACTGGTGTGCATCCTACATCGTTAAACCGGTTTAGAATTTTTCTCTAAACTGATGCATCGATTCTGCTCCGATGTACAGACACCGGTTCAGAGTTGCTGTCGTTTTAATCTCTAATTTTTTCACACAATTTTTAATTAACAGTGTGTCAGTCCAATCTAGTTTAACAATGAAAGTGCTAAGAGTTAGACCTTTATTTCTCCCAAAACATGTAAAAATTGCACATGTGTTCTAGTTACAGATGAAAGATATGTTGATGAACTAGAAGTTTATCATTTAGTCACTTGCGAGAAAAAAAGCAAGATTTAAAGAGAAAAATCGGAAAAAAAATTCAACATGTATTTTGGTGAACCCCCCCCCCCAACCCCCCAAAAAAACTTCATAAATGCTTCATGTAAATATGAAACTTTATAATTTTCAGAAACAACTCACTTCTATTTATGTGGCTTAACAAAAGTTTGGAAAACAATTATAAACTGCGAATCCATTTTATGCAGAATTTGTTCTAGCTGATAAATGGAACCTCCGCCTCCCCCTGCAATATTGGGCACTCTTTTTATTTTAAATTTGTTAAATATTATATAATTTACTAGTGGTACCCGCACGGCTTTTCCGTAATAGAAAAATTTAAAGGTCTTTTGGTTCGCCTGTATATTTACAAATAATGTATAGTGAATTTAATTGGCAATTGGCTTTTACCCACGTTACGGTTCCACGTTATGATAATTTCGTATCTCGGCAATTCGCTTGTGCTCATGTTACGGTTCCACGTTATGATAATTTCGTAATTTACTCGTCTACCTTATGATGATTTTGTTCTTAAAATTGGAATAGAAAAGGAACCACATCGAATTTTCGAAAAATTTCTTCGAGATGCACTCCCCCATGCTACAAACAAACTTTGTGCCAAATTTCATGAAAATCGGCCGAACGATCTAGGCGCTATGCGCGTCACAGAGATTCAGACATCCTACAGACATCCAGACATCCTCCGGATATCCAGACATCCAGACAGAGGGACTTTCAGCTTTATTATTAGTAAAATAAAAAGAAGATATATTGGCGGAAATTTTCCTTCAGAACTAAAGAATTTATATTTTTATTAACTATGAGAAATCCTCTTTGAGTATCAACCGGTGCGGACCCCCCCCCCCCTCCCGCTACTGGTTACAAGGAACCTATTTTTAATGGAAGAATACGTGAGCTTTTGAATGGAATGAATGACATTGCATCCATTAGTTTACATCTTTTTACATTGATAAAACAGGCTCATTGTAATCCCAAACTTGTCTTCCATATTTTTCACTAACTTGCGCTTTTGGAACTGCTTTATAATGCAATGAATTTCCTTCTGGTGCTGAAATCTGTTAAATTCATGTACTGACTAGTGAGCTGGTGTTGATACCAAACGCACGATATTAAATAAAACACATGCAGTGAAATACCGTTACAACGAAAACCAATGCAACGAAAAATCCGTTTGAACGAAATAAATGTTCATTTCTGGTTTAGAACCCCATTTCAACGAAATTCCTTTTGTAGCGAACAAAATTTTCCGTTCCTTAAAGTTCGTTGCAAGGAAATTTCACTGTATAGCAAAAACATTAACATTCAGGAGAATATATATTACAATTAAAGTGGAATTCGTTGTTAGGTGATCACCAGAGGCGGCGATTGGGACTTTAAATGTGACAGGGGGGAGGGGGGGGCAAAAAAAAACCACACAGCTAAAATCCATAGGATTTTTAGCGGCAGCAAGAAAATGACAGAAAAAAAAAGTACAAAATTTTGACGAGGCTGGTTTTTAGAGCATATGAGCTTAGATAGGAATTTGATTTACATTATTGACCCCAAAGTATTTTGAGATGTCACATACACTTGGTAATAATGTCATTAAGCAAGTACGGCTTGTTTTAGCTAAAAAAATTGATTTAATAATATCTAAACAATGAATACATGTACTAAAAGTTACTGCCACCGTTTATACGTTTCTGAAGGGACAGTATGAAAAAAGCTTAAAAATGAAAAAACGTATAATAGGTATAGGTTAAGAAACGTATAATTGATAAAAAGGTATAAAAGAGAAACGTATAAACTTTGCTTCACTGTAATTATGATCTGAAAGTTTAGACACTTATGTTTTTTTTATAATAATTTCTAGTTTTGGTATCTAAATCGGAAAATAAAATAAATAAAGGAACCATAAAAAGTGTGGATCGCCGCCACTGTTATCACCATTTTCAACTATTTCTTATTATTACTCCAGTTTCCCCGACAATCCGCCCATGAAATGTGTATTCTTCCCCCCTCTAGTAGAAATTTATACCAGTTCACTTATACGCGCTGAGCGAAAGCATGGATGCTCAAATAAATCAGCTAGGAGGCAACAGTTGAGAAACGGTGGCCACACATGGCGCGCGCCGCGGGTTTGGAGTCGCAAGGGAGGGGAGCGGGTGAACTCGGTGGGCGTCGTACTCAGCTGACCTCAGATATTCCGCTCCCCCCCCCTGCTTTCAAGGTCAACCCCTCACCCACTCTGGGCCCCGCTTTCTCCCTGTGTGCCCAGAGCTGCTTTCAATTTGCCGATGCATCGAATGGATCCCTTTCTTCGTCACATTGGGATCCGGGGGATGGATAGGTATTGCGTGGCGTTATTTAATGGTCAGTGCAATTGAAATCAAGTCTGTAGCAGACCAAAAACTCTGATAACATCATCTGGTTGATCATAAAGTGCAAAGAAAATTTACCTTCAGAAGAGAGTTTTCAAAAAGCCGATCATTGAGCGATCTGTCTGCCAGACATCTGTGGATGACGAATTTTCTGCAGATCTTCCGCGTGAACTCTGCAGATTTTCTGCGAGTATTTTCAAAATAAAGAAGTTAATTTACAGAAGTTCTGAGAATAATCTGCAACTCTTTTTTAAATTAGAAGTTAATTTAGTTTTTGTAAGTGACGCTCATTCGGCTAAAAACTCGACATTTTTCCAATGAGAAAAACATGTGATGTAATGCCTATACAAAATTGAAAAGATTTCAAATTTTTGCTACACCATAAACTTAAGAAATTAGCAACTTTGCAAGCCAAGCATCTAATACTTGTCTTGCCGAGTTTCGAGCCAAAAAATCGTCATTCGTGAAAATTTTTGATGATTTAAAAAAAAATTCGCAGAAAATTGCAAAACTTCTGCAAAGTTACTTCTTTAAGTTGCACAAATTCTGCCCACTTTTACAGACTGCAGAATATCTGCAACGAATTTGTCCTTTTCAACTTTATGCCCCAGCCATATTTTTACTCATATAGCCTATCATTGAGTGTCATATCGATGAATCAATAATCGGCTATATTAGGAATACATTTTACAAGGATATTTACAAGAAAACATCACCATTGTCTTCGCTCGTCTTGATCAAGATACTTGTGTAGCCAACTCTTGGTCTACAAAATCAGAAGAGCCGAAATATAATCAGTAAGATCAGGAGGGAAAAAGTGGGAGTAAATTCAAGCTTTTTTTTTCAGAAAAGATTTTAGAACCGGACTATGAAACTCATTGTGAAGAAATACTTGAAGCGTTTTATATAACATTGGATTTATATAGGAAAATCATGAAGCTGAATGATTTAATTTTTTTGGGTTGTTTTTCTCTCAGTGATACATTAAAAAGAGCAAGTTTTGGTAATGGGAGGATAGCTCAAAAGTTAGTGCAAATTAAACAAAAATATGTAAACATTGTTTTTGAAACAAGAATATAGTGAAATAAATGCATTTTAATTACATTAAAATTTAAAGGTACATTATAGAAACAATGTGAGCAGTTTTCAAAAGGATGGGGAAAAATTCAACTATTTCTTGAATTTTAAATACATTTAACAATTAGCTGACGAAAATATTACTTTCTACATTTTGATTGAAAAATATTCAGCCTCCATCAATAATTTTTTCTGACACAAAAACATTTTTTTTGTCAAAATTTCTTTTTTCATATTAGGTCTTTATCCACAAAATTGTGGACATTATCTATAATACTATGAATAAAATGTTTTAACACATTATACTTAAATTAACTTAACGATAATGTGATTAAATAAATTAATCACATTAGCTTCGTGCATAATATTTTTGAAGAACATAAAGCACTAAGTCAAATTTCCGCAAATCGTAAAATCGAAATTTCTTCAAGTACGCTTACGACAGCGAGAAAACGCAATGCTTACAATCAAACATAACTTTGAATAAACATGTAATGCGTTATTATATCTCTCCGCCGACCCCAAACCGTAAACTTGACCCCAAATACGCTCAGGAGAACTCGTAAAACCACAACCACCGGCCACTTGCGGCCATTTACCGAATGTACCTTTCCTTAGCTTCCCTCCCCACCCACCGGAGAAAAAGATCGTAAAAAAGAGAACCTCCGGAGAGGAACTCTTAAATCATGATCTCGGCAAAAACACCGCGGTGTAAAAGGTAACTTCTTTTTACTGGCAAAACGGAAGCCGTTGTTATATTAGCGAAGGTCAAAAGTGGTGCACGTTTTTACAATACAAACGGGGGCTACTTTCTTCTGCCCGTCGATATGGCCTCGAAATTGAGGCTCTAAGGATTCCCCCCCCCCCATGGGTGGGGATTCGCACCCTGGGTACCCCAAACACGTTAGCGAGCTTATATCTCTGCTTGCCCACGTTACCCCCCCCCTTCAACGCAAGCACGAAAATGGATACATATACCAGCAAAACCAGAATTTTCACCTAAGTTGTGCACATATTCTCCTGAGTAGGTTGGTCGATGAATGCAGGGGGTCAAAATCAGTCAGTAGGCTTTTTCACAACCTTACAATTTTCGAACTTTTTACAATACAGCGATGCAGTTTGCACTGAAATGCTCAGAAGTATGAGGGTTTGTATTAAAAATGTATATACAGCCTGAGTAAAAACTTTAAGGCCAGTATAATTTTCTTTGAAAAAAGGAAAAGGAAATTAAAGGGATTTTAATATTATTGTATTATTAATTATTAATGTTCATTGGTAAGAAATAACGCAACAGACAGGATTTGTAAAGCATGCAATAACCAGAAAAGCAGTGGTTTATTCAAAGTTAGCATTTGAGCTTGAGTAAAAACTTTAAGGCCACTAATATTTTTAAAAAATTGCAAGTACTTATACTGTAATAAATGTCACCTCAGTTAACAAGATTGTGGAAACCCTTCACCTTGAAGTTTTGTGATTAATTCCTTCAAAGTTTTTGTCCTACTTGTGACGATATCGTAAGGTAAAAAGTTAACTGTTCAAGAAAGATGGCAGATTGAAGCTTTTTCTTCAACTAGAACAAGTAGACGTACTATTGCGGAAAAATATGAAGATCGAAGACTGAAGTCAACATTTTTGTTCAATTTAAACACAATTAGGGTAAAAAGAAAACGCGGGAAAGCTTAAAGCTTTGTCCTCGCGTCATGGAAGAAGAGTTTGGAAATTATTACATTACCTGAAACGTACTCAACCAGGAAAGTTATTCAGACGATATGTTTAAATGTTTGTCAAAAACGACATATAACACAATTAGAAGGTGTGGAAATTTTATTAATGCTGCAAAATTGCTTAACCCTCATTTATTGAAAATGCACAGTATAGAGCGTTTCAACTTTAGCTAAGAAATCATGACCTGGGATAACCAATGAATACAAATACTTTTTTCTAACGAAAAGAAGTGGAGTTTGGATGGACTAAACGGACGGAAGTACTATTGACATGATTTACGAAAAGAAAAAAACATATTCTATAAGTGCCAATTAGATGGCGGCTCTGTCAGAACTTGAAAGTGCTTTGTTTACAATGGTATATGCTCAGTTGCGTTTGTTTCAGATAAAATGAACTCACAAGCATATCAAAATGTCCTTCCTAGTCATCTTTTACCAAACGTTGAATTTATTGCTGGAGAAAACCGAAAATATCAGCAAAACAATGCATCTATCCATCCGAGTATTAGTGCAAAAAATAGGCTCCAAGTAAACAATGTTGAAACTTTGAAATGACCAACTAAGTCTCCAGATCTTAACCCAATAGAGAACTTATTGGGTGACTTAGCAAGAAGAACTTATGCAAAGGAGATACATTTTACTTCATCAATAGAGCTGAAATCTAGCATCGAAGATGAATGGTAAAAATACATCCCGAATTTTGTCAAAATCTAGTTTCATTCATGAAAACAAGATTATTTGAAGTAATTTGAAGGAATGGCTCCTACACAAGCTTCTAAATATTTCAATTTTTGTCCTCATATGCTTTTTCTATGTTGGCCTTAAAGATTTTACTCAGGTTCAAATATTGATCTGTAATATTTTCTGATAATGAAACACTTACAATTAAATTTTTTTGTCTTTTTTACTTGTATTTAAGGTTAATAATTATCACTCATGTGACTTTTTGATCCTAAGATTAAGGCGTGTCCAATTTTTCAAAAAAGTGCACTGGACTTAAAGTTTTTACTCAGACTGTATATATATATATATATATATATATATATATATATATATATATATATATATATATATATATATATATATATATATATGGCTAAAAGGGGTTACTGAAGTTGAACCAATGATCCTTTTTTCCGCAAGTAACAGCGTGGTAACACATTTCAAACCATTTCCGTCAGATGTGGACGACGGACATCATGAAGCGCCATTAAAAGACTAAGACATTCCTTATTTGTAAGAGATGCAAGTACTACTTTCTTTAATAAATTTTCTGCACGATGAAGCATCTCCGCACTTAGGTTCTCCTGTAACCACACTTTGACATTTGGAGACAGCCATGACCGAAGTCGATGTTATGTTTCTGCATGAAGCCTTCCCCCATAGTGTCCGGATCTTACAGATTGTGACTTTTGGTTGCAGGGCTATTTAAATTCACGTGTTAGGTATAATTTCTGAGTGCCTTAAAATCTCAATAATGGGAACCACATTGAATAGCTGTGGAATTGAAACTTTTGTTTATCAAAATAAGCTTCATTATAACATCAGTGGCCGAACCCAGAAATTATTTCTAGGGAGTATATATCAGTCTTAAGCAATTTTTAGAGTTCCACTCTGGGAATTTTTTTTGTTTTCAAAAGACATCGTATTTTGACCAAAGTTGATGTTGCTCTGATATTCAGATTACCTTCTGGTGTTTTAATCAAGTATTTGTAATTAATAGGTTATTTTATTTACTAATGCTTCAGTAAATAATTTTTTACTGTTTTTTGTTTGCGACGAGTCAACAAAATAAAAAAAAAATGTTTTTCGGCGATTGGAGTATGATGTGAGAATGGTGGACCTACGATCCTGGACCCTCCCCCCCCCCCTTGAAAAATTCCCGGGTGCGTCATTGGGTGCATATGACCCATTGCACCCCTGATTACGCAACTGGATCCATTAGCTGAGCATTTATGTTAAAACAGCACCATTTTATTGAAAATTTTTCAATAATTATAATGGAACCCCGATTTTACGTATTCCGTCGGGCTAGTGATAAAAAACGCAACAAGCGGGAAAGCATAAAGTAAGAGTTTTGGTAAAAATCAAAGCACATTGCTTAAAATTTAACATTCTCCCGTATACTAGTGCACAACTTCCACTACATGGTGATGCCACCACGATTTAAAAAGGCAGGTTATTTAAGGGACGTATAAGGAAATCGCGTGGTCGGTATGGTCATCATACCTTTTTTAGTTAATAAGACATTTAAAAACATATTTTCTGAAATAGGCGTACAAGAAACCAAGTGGTCAACACATCAGATATTTTCGAAATATATTTCGGTAATAGTAATGAAAATCGATACTTTTCGTTCTATTTTACCATCTCGTAAATAAGCCCACCAACACGATTTTTAACGAAAAAGTTTTACGTACTGAACAATGCACACAAGACTTCATTTTTGTATTCTTTCTAAACACTTAAGTTCATTTTTCTTTACTACCAAAATTCAAAAAAGAGCAACGAACCAATCAGGTGATTTAGCTATTAATTTCATTCAAATAAAAAAATGAAGAAAAGGTTTAAAACTTATGTATGATTGTATTACTTTACGCACTCAGTAACACACACAAGATTTCATTTTTACATCCTTTCTAAATAATAAATTTCTTTTTCCGCACTAACAAAATTCAAAGAAGAGCAACGAACCGGTCATGAAATTTACCTATTAATTTCATTCAGGTGAAAAAAAAATAAATAAAAATAAAAAAATAAAATAAAAAAATAAAGAAAGGGTTTAAAACTTATGTATGATTAAAAAACTTTACGCACTCAATAACACACACAAGATTTAATTTTTGCATTCTTTCTAAATAATAAATTCCCTTTTCCTCACTAACAAAATTCAAAGAAGAGCAACAAACCGGTCATGAAATTTACCTATTAATTTCATTCAGGTGAAAAAAAAAAAATAAAAATAAAAAAATAAAATAAAAAAATAAAGAAAGGGTTTAAAACTTATGTATGATTAAAAAACTTTACGCACTCAATAACATACACAAGATTTAATTTTTGCATTCTTTCTAAATAATAAATTTCCTTTTCCTCACTAACAAAATTCAAAAAAGAGCAACGAACCGGTCATGAAATTTAACTATTAATTTCATTCGGGTAAAAAAAATAAAGAAATAAAAGCAAATAATAATAATAATAAAATAAAGAAAGTGTTTAAAACTTATGTATGATTAAAAACCTTTACGCACTCAATAACATACACAAGATTTAATTTTTGCATTCTTTCTAAATAATAAATTCCATTTCCTCACTAACAAAATTAAAAAAAGAGCAACGGACCGTTCATGAAATTTAACTATTAATTTCATTCACGTAAAAAAAGTAAAGAAATAAAAAAAAAATAAATAAATAAATTATAAATAAATAAAGAAAGTGTTTAAAACTTATGTATGATTATAAACCTTTACGCACTCAATAACATACACAAGATTTAATTTTTGCATCCTTTCTGAATACAAAGTTCAATTTTCTTTACTAACATAACTCAAAAAAGAGTAACGAACGGGTCACGAAGTTTAGCTGTTAATTTCATTTAGATAAAAAGCAAAGAAAAGGTTTAAAACCTATGTATGATTGTATTACTTTGACTTAAATGATTCTTTCGGATGAAATTTAATTTCTTCGTGTCGGTATGTAAAGCTCTCTCCACGTCCAATGAATTACGCGAAAGAAATACATAACCAGAATATCCCCGCAAGGACGCTTTCCATTCATATAAGGCAATTTGTTTATCAGGATCTTTTCTCGTTCAATAAGAGGGGAGGTTAAGAACCGAAAAGAACCAACTCAAAAAAAAGGAACAAAGAAAAATGGAAGTCTCGAGTCGACGACCGAGGTTAGCATCGAGAGAGGGGAAAGTGTTTTGCACATAAACACAAACTAGTACTCCTTTTTTTTTTTTTTTTTTTTTTTTTTGGCACAGATATTTATTAAAACGAAATCGGTCATACTTCAAACAGGGAATCAAATTTATGATCGAAAGCAGGGATATTTTACGTACAAGTGAAAAATTTTCGATCCGTGATGACAATGTAGTGCTTATGTATATCTATAGCAGTGTTTCTCTACCTTCTTTGCTCCGAGGAACGGCAAGAATTGGTGAAAAAATACAAAAACTTAAGGACCGGTGATGATTTCTTCTCTCTCTCTCTCTCTCTCTTTTGAGAAGGGGGGTTAGAGAAAAAACAAAACCAAACTTTCATTTGCGGACCGGTAAATAAATGTGCACTTTTTTTTAAAGAAAAGAGACGTTCCACAGTTTTTTGCTTACGGGGGGGGGGGGGGGGAGTGATTAACGGGGATCGTTCGACACTTGTGAACAAAATAGCGAATGGCTGAGGGATTTTTCTTTTCTTTTTTTTAATAAAAAATAATAATAGTAAATAAATTAATAAGTTTCTAAATAAAGCTTTACTTGTTATTAATGAACTGCTACAAAACATATTAAAGTGTTAAGAATAAGTTAAGTAATTATCATATTATGAAATATAATTATGCATAAATAATAGGCATTGCTGAAAATCATAGAAAATTACGAAAAATAATTACAAAATCAACGCAAACGTTTTAACACAGGGTTATTATGATAGCGTTTTCTTTCTTTTCCATTCTATTTTTTAACACTAGAAACACGGACGCGGTCATTTTGACAGCAAACGGTTTTCAAATGTTCATATTTGCTGCGTTTATTTTTCTAACTCTTTTTTATCCATTGACTTTTTCTAACTATTTATTAAGATCTTATAAAGGCAAATTTTATTTTTTATGTTTATTATTATGGTCGTTAGAAATGGATTTACAGATCAAATTATGATTAAATTGTTAGTTTAATTTATGAAGCATCAAAACAAAACTTTTCTTTGATCAAAAATCTCGAAAAGAAATATTTTCAACTTTTTAAGCATGGCGGTCAGAAGGACTGCTGCTAATCTTTCCATAGGCATACAAAAAACGTCGTTTTTCTAAGGTTAACATAAACGAGCAAAAATCTCTGAGGACCAGTCAAGTTCTTCTGCGGACCGGCACCAGTCAGCCGGACCATCGGTTGAAAACCGCTGATCTAAAGTATTACGTAGCGGTGAAAGACCAAAATTAGAGACACTTAGAGAATGTCAATACTTACCGCTGATTCAAATGAAATATTTGTTTCTTCACCGATTTCTTTGTTATGTGAATGTTGCTTTAACCGGCGAATGTCGCCATTTACCAAGTTTTAGTCTTTTACAGTAACACACGCATATATATCTGGGGTGAATTTATGAGTTTTCCAGTACCGAAACGAATACTGAGTCGTGAAATAATTTTTTATGGAAGGGAAATTTATTTTTGCCAAAAAGCAGTACTGGAACGGCGGTCCGGTTCATTCCGGCATATATATATATATATATATATATATATATATAACAAAGTTTTATAATGTGTTATTCAATACTTTTTAGTATCAAATCGAAATTCATTTGATGCATCTCGATGGTGAAGAAAAATTCCAAATTTATGCTAAACTCAATCAGAATTCAAAATCGGCAGATAGTAGCATCTGAAAAAAAAAAGTATAGAGGACTGTCATCCAGGAGTAGATCGACGAATGATAGTGTTGTGTTCATAATGTCACACACAATAAACGTAAAAATACTCCTTAACATTTTTCAGAAAAATGAAATTAATTTGGAGAGCGGAAATATATGAAACCAGTAAGTACTGTAATAGAAAAGTCCATAACCATCTTGGGATGAGATTGAAGTAAATAGCAAGAAAAAAAAAAGAGAATATCTTGATTTTTATAAATTTAGTGTTTGTTCAGGACAAAATTCGAAAAATTTGTTATTAAACTGTTTCGAGTTTTGAAATTTTTTGCACTGATTCACAATCTGTTAAACAAGCAAAATCACAAAATAAATGTTTTTTAAATTTTTTAATTTAAAGTTAATTATTATTATTATTATTATTTTTAAATGGGGTTGCTTTAAATCGCTAAAACACAAAACACTCTTGGACAATTTTCAAATTTCTTTCAAAAAATTATGCACAAATATTGATATAAAAGAATATAATTGAAGCTTTACTTTTTATTCAGCAATTTAAATAATATTAATTCAATAAAAAAAATATATTTGAAGAAAAGTTTTGGAAAATTCTACTTTTTTTAAAACAATCACATTTTTTTTTGTAAGAAACTTTTTTTTTAATTTGCCAAATACAATTAAAAAAAAATGTTTGAAAAAGATATGCCCCTAATTTCATTACTTTAACTTTATAAGTTCGGAAATGAAAATCGGAAAACACTGCATCATCGAGAAAAACGATTTTAAAATTTTCAAGTTCAAAATAATGTTAATTAAATGCATGCAACAAAAATAATTGTATCTTACGTTCTAATTAAGATAGAAACAAGATTCAAACGTTATTTTAAGCAGAAAAAAAAGCAAAAATAATTTTAAATTATTTAAAATAAAAAAATACAAATTTTTATGATTTTAGTGTTCTGGACCCCATTAAAAAATAACAATACATTCCAGAGTAAATTGTTGAGGTATAACTGTTTTCATTCTCTTTTAATGTGGTTCAGTGTATTGTAAATTAAAAATCGTGATTCAATTAGGCAAAAAAAAAAAAAAAACACAGCTTGTTCGCAGACAGAGTGCAAATTTAGAGCTACCGATTTTTGCAAATAAGTATATCTGAATGCTAGACGAGAATTCAAATAAGTTATGCATCAAACATATAATTTAAAAATTACTTTCACGGCAAAAGTTTGTTTATTGATTCAAATACACACTAAATTGAAACGAATAACTTTTTAAAGTTCCACAAAATAATACGGTAAAACCCAGATTAAAGCTGCAGTCAAATTATTGTTTGATTTTACAAAATTCTTGGTAAAACAATGAACATTTTTTATTACAATGTAATAAATGCATCAAAATAAAATATTCACAACAATTATGCAGTTTCTTCGATAAAGGTTTTTTTTCCGATTTTTTTTTTTTTTTTTTTTTTTTTTTTTGCAGTATTTTGCAGCAGTTGTAATTGATGAAGCACTGTATGAAATTATCGAATTTAGTATTTAGCTGATTTCCTTACAATTGCGCTTTAATAGAACTTTTGGTTTCATTGAAATGCTTAAAACAATCTCATTCCTTTACGATATAATTACGTTTTGTACTTGAAAGTTAACTTTCTTACTTTGAAGAAAAAACTCTGACTAAAGAAGGACTTCGATTTTTGAAGTGCTATGAGCCCAATACTTAATCCAGCACATTAATAAATAGCAAAATCTTTGCGACTGCGAATATTACTGAATCAAATATTATGTCTGTGAACAGTATGACATCTCAGTTCCCTCAAAAATCTACATTTGTTAATACACATGCATTGTTACCCAGCTAATAAATACCCTGCAGAATAAAAGCATTTTTTTTTCGTCCAGATGCATAGAGAGTAATTATTTTATTTACAGTCTAAGAAAACAAGTCAGATTAAATTTTGAAACGCGTATGCAACCAGATTTGCCGTTACCCCTTTACGTAGTAGCAGAAACATAAAATCTCCATGTTGAAGAGTTAATTATCTCTTAATTAATGAGAGGAAGAATGAAAGTCATTCTAGAAGCTCGGCTGAGGCGTGGCTAGAGATAAAGACAGACAACCTGTTTATTGCTCTTGAATTCAGCACGTAGAACAAATTTATATTTCAAAGCACACTGTGAAACATGACAAAATGGCGAAGAGCAATTACGTCGCCAGAGGGCACTAGGGTAGCAGTAGAAACGGCTTTGAAAGTCGTTTTAGAAGAAAATGAATTGTTTCTAACAAGATGGCTAAAGAATTTAGGGAGAATGTAAATGTAGCAATAAAATATAAAATAACCATGAGATTAACCCTTTGCTTGGTGGAATCTAAAACTCTCAAATAAAACTTGTATTAATTTTTGAAGTTTACAGATTGTAGATACTTTAAATTATAAATTCCATAGCGCTACTCGCAATGGTGTCGCTTCCGAAATTTTCAAGTATTTTTTTTTCGAAAGAGCATGCTTAAAAACATAGGATTTAACCATTTTATAAATAATTTGATAAAGTTTACTATTTTGAAAAAATATTTAAATCGGTGCGCAGACTCAAATTCATTTTTTACGCTTCTGCGCATGACATCACAAATGATGAACTGCCATTCACTATTGCTATTAATGCAGAGCGCAATATTTAATTCGCTTCTTTAGTCATATGTAGTAGCAACGATATGGTTGATAGCAAGCGTAGAGCGCAATATTTAATTCACTTCTGAATGATCATAACCTAGAAACGCAGTAGACATCAAGTGTAAACATTCAGCACGCCAGTGGAGTAGAGTCAAAGTACATCATTTGTGACGTCATACGTCTTCACGCCTTAACGTGACCACGCCTTGTTTAAAAAATCGGACATTAAAAAAAATAATTAAAAAATAACTGTTGCGAAAATAAAAGTATTTTCTGGGTTTTTTTTTTTTTTTTTTTTTGCTCATTCTATCAACTTCAATGACTAAAAGTAGTACTTTTGACAGCAGGAAACAACACCATTGGAAAATCTTCAATAAAAATAATAGTCCACGTAAAATTACATTCCATCGTGCTACTTGGAAAATCTACAATAAAAGAAAAATTTTCCATTCTGAATTTGTTTTCTTTGGTAAACTTTTATTTGAAAAAAATTAATTACTGTAGAACGGGTTTTACCTGGGGGGGGGGACTCAATATAGTGGCATAGAAGAGTTTCAGGGGAGACGCGAATCTTTAAAACATATAATGAAAAATTGCGCAAGCTTCTTAATAAAACATGCATGTAGCCACCTTTTCAAAAAAAAAAAAAAAAAAAGAAAAGATTTTCGTTGCCATACAAAGAAAACTATTCCACAATAAAAAGCGAAACGTTTTTCGACTTCAAAAATTCTTTAAATGTTTAATTACTACTTTCACAGAATGTTTTAATCTCCGGTCACCAGAAATATTTTCATTTGACGCAAGATTATACTTGCTCTCTAAAATGTCAGAGAACATCTTGACCATTTTATTATTGAAACCAGAAACTTAAGTCTCAAACTACCACAGACTATCGTACTAACAAACTTTTTGTCTTAGTTAAATCTGTAGGACATGTTTTTTTTCTCTCAACTTCTTGAAAGGCCAATTCCAAGAACTTCTCCTTCTCTTCTCTAGTTTCAAAATATGATTCACTAATCACATTCCTATTTCGGAGGGCTTATCTCTTAAATTTTTAATAAGTGACTAAGGAAACAACAAACTTGGTTTTTATCTTCCATGCGACTGTTTAAAGTTTCTTCCAGGACTCTATATTGTCGGCAGACTTCGTTAAGGTCAATGCCACTATTTCTGCAAGCTACTGTAGCACGTTACATGCTCTTACTTGCCTACTGGCCATATGGATGCATCACTTTCCAAATCGATTAACTCCATAAAACAAAAAGTAGAAAAAAGTTAAGAGGAAGATGACATTATCCATAGGAGTGATCACATGGTCAAAAATGTGCTGAACCAAAACTTTAATATAAATTCACATGCTAAGCGATGATAAAGCACTATTAAAGCAGAAATGGGGATTTTTTTTTAAAGTGGAGTTCATCGATTCGGCAGTTGAAGTATCTATATTTTACAAATTTTTGCTTTTTTTTTTTTTTTTTTTTTTGTTACAGCAAAAGTATTTGCAACTGTATAATTTTGTTTCAAATTTTAAAGCAGTTTGCCTTGAAAATATAATAAAGTATAAGAGTTTTCGTGAATTACTGAGGTTATTTTTTTCATTGTCATATTTATTTTAAAACAATTGAGCAATTTTCAAAGGTAATTGAGCTGAGGTTACAGCAATATTTGAGATTTTCCATGAATGAACCACTTTGTCAGATGGTCCATTCGTGGAAACATCCTAGTGGTCCAATGATAGCAACTGCGTCATTTTGAATATTCTTATAGGTATTACTGCTGTGACGAATCATGATGAAACATGAAGCATGGGGAATTGTACTTGAAAAGGCACTCTTTTCAGTCAATGTTCACGTTTAGATGATCAATGATATTCAAAGCATGTTATAACTAAATGAAAATCTCAATAATTAGTAAGATAATGGTAGAAATATTTTTCTGATCGATTAACAATATGATTAAATAATTTTAGCTACTTGACGACTTTGCAGTAGACTGTTTTCAGACAAAGGAAGGTACTAAAATTAATTACGCGTCTGCACAAACTCTGGTACGGAAAATATCTTCGCGGTCTAGTCATGGAATCGGTTTATTGACGGCAACCTTCCTCTACGTCAAAGTTTATAAATGCCATTTTAATATTTACTTCTTATTTTTCCTGAATATTTGATCAAGACTGAAAAAAGCATAGGTTTATTTATTTCCTATTATATACTCGTAGCTGATTTTGTCAAATAAGTTTTTTTTTCTGATATGAACGGTTTTCATTCTTTCGAGAATAGATAATCAAAAATTGCAAAAATCAATGTTTGACTTATTTAAAATACTTATAAGGACAGTTGTTTCTGCAGGATCAAGCCTCTTGTAGACAGTTATTAAGTCTATTATTATGAAGGAACATTGATCACTGCATCGATTGCTTGTTATTCTTTAAAATGATTTATTATAAATTATACATTTATAATAAATTATGTATGATTTATTGTAAATTTAAAAATTAAAAAAAAAACGGTAAGGCATATTTATAGGAAAAATATTTCTAATATGTAACGTTAAATTATTTAGTTCAATGGATTTAAATTTAAGTTGTGAGCTCCGGTGAAAAAGATCAACTGTAATTACTCTCCCGTACGTTCAGTGTTCATGTCTTTTGTAAGGAAAATAAACAATCATCTTTTCCCAAAACCCGCTAAAGATATCGGGAGGCACATAGACCAAACACTTTTTTGGGGGTCCCGATTTTGTCAAACCTCACAATTGTACAATAGCAGGAATTGGTTAAAACAATTTTAGCCATTTGGGCGCCTCTAAAAATTGAGGGCCTTAGGCCAACGCCCTAGTTGGCCTGTTCAGTAATCAGGCCTGACTTTACCAACATTCTTTGCTAACAGACGTCATTTTTAAGAGCTGAGTTGTGTAACTAGTTGCAAAGAAGTTTTGTAGAAAAACACGAGTTTGACCGAATTTTTAAAAACTCGGTAGTACAAAAATGCAAAGGTGATTAAAACTGACTAAATAATAAAAAAAAGAGATATAAAAATAATATGAATAATTGCAAATTAGTAAATAAATAAATATTCCTAAATGGGAAAATATTCCTTTCTCTTGCCCAATAGAAATATCAAACAGTGAATGCTTAATTTTAAAATCTACTACCATATTACCTACGGCTGCTATCCGAAGATTAGAAAGATTAAACTCGGGTCAGTTGTCGAAACAACAAGTTGTTTCTAGCTTTCATCACAAGTCATCCAGATCCTCGTTGCAAACATCACACCCTCAAACAATCACTTCTCCCCCTCCCCTTTTGTGGCCTTCGCGAACCCGGGTGTCTTTAAACCTTGTTCTTATAATAAGAGAGCGAGAGTGACCTGCCATGGTGTCTTTGACCGCTCAAAATTCCACACACACACACACTCTTCATACCTTCAGACAACCCTACCTCCACCAAATATCCGTCGGTAGGGGGTGGGACAGAAACCTGTTGCAGGGAATCCGGGTGGAGGGAGAGAAAAAAAGAAGTTTCGGACAGACTTGTCGATGGTGGCGACTCGGAAGGTCATCAGGGGCATTGCTGAACTTGGAAAACAATTGCGGTCGCCACAAGTGGCGTTGGTTCGGCAGAGAAAACTGAAGAGGAAATGTATTGGAGAAAGAAAGCCTTTGAGTTTTTATTAGTTCAATTAACTTTTCTGTTTTATTTTCATTGCTAGTTATTTGTTGATTACATCACGCTGAGTCTTTTTTCGAACTTGAATCGAACCGCGCTACGGATCGTCGATGATGTCCATTAAAGTAATAATCTGCCAAATATTACATCTTTTAACAAGGTAAACGACCTCAATGATAAAATTTCTATTGTTTTCTGGATATATGACTGGATATCAAATAAACGAAAAAAAAAAATCTTGATTATGTGGACATTTTCTCAGTGTTACGATAACGCATATTTTTAGTAGCTATTAATAATTTTTCACATCTTTATATCAATACAAATTCATCAACCCAGGGTAGGCGAACAGGTCTTCAACAGTATATCATAATTCAATTAAAATACTTTTTCGGTTTTTCTGTTTGATATCCAATAAAACGAAACAAAAAACAATGTAGAAGCATTCTCTACTGCACGATTAAGGATATTTTTGTATCCAATAATATGCTGTTAACATTTTTTTAAGTTAGTTAACAATCTATTAACGCAGGGATGGTGAACTGGACTTTATTAGAGCATTGAATATAAATGAATATAAAATTCAATTTTTAAACATCTGTTTGATCTTTACTAATAATAAAGCTGGAAGTCTGGATCTCTGTCTGTCAGGATCTCTGTGACGAGCATAGCGCCTAGACCGTTCGGCCGATTTTCATGAAATTTGGCCCAGAATTAGTTTGTAGCATGGGGGTGTACAACTCGAAGCGATTTTTCGAAAATTCGATTTTGTTCTTTTTCTATTCCAATTTTAAGAACATTTTTCCGAGCAAAATTATCGAAAGATGGACGAGTAAATTACCAAGTTATCACAACGTGGAGCCGTAACATGGGCAAGCCAATAGGCGAGAAATTCACCATACATTATTTGTAAATATACAGGCGACCAATTAATGTTCTACTACGGGCAAAGCCGTGCGGGTACCACAAGTATCTAATAAAATGAAATAGAAACCACGACAATGTGAGCATTTTCTCCATTTCACGATTATGGATATTTTTAGCATCTACTAATTTCCGTTTACATCTTGATGCCAATTAACAATCTACTAATACAGAGTTGACAAACAGGACTTTATTATTGTATTATAATTAAACTAGTGGTACCCGCATGGCTTTGCCCGTAGTATAAACTTAAAAGCTCGTTTGGTTCGCC
This sequence comes from Uloborus diversus, assembly GCF_026930045.1. Taxonomy (NCBI): domain Eukaryota; kingdom Metazoa; phylum Arthropoda; class Arachnida; order Araneae; family Uloboridae; genus Uloborus; species Uloborus diversus. The sequence goes on along the minus strand of NC_072737.1, from coordinate 110,844,495 downwards.
TGTATATTTACAAATAATGCATGGTGAATTTCTCGTCCATTGGCTTGCCCATGTTACAGTTCCACGTTATGATAACTTGATAAGTTACTCGTCCATCTTATGATACTTTTGCTCGGGAAAATGTTCTTAAAATTGGAATAGAAAAATAACAAAATCGAATTTTCGAAAAATCGCTTTGAGGTGCACACCCCCATGCTACAAACTAACTTTAGGCCAAATATCATGAAAAGCGGCCGAACGGTCTAGATGCTATGCGCGTCACAGAGATGCAAATGCTATGCCGTGATACGCAAAAACACACTACAAAACCTCAAACAATTTGAAAAACCACCCTCTATGCACACAAATGATTTTAAACACTTGTTAACCGCTATATTTCCCCCAAAAAGGTGTCATTGACGGCTAGTGAAAAGTGGTATAAGTCAAAAAACGCTGCGTTTCATATCTCGGTCAATATTGGTCGTAATAATTTCAAACTTTTTGTGTTGGAATTATTTTTCAACGGAAATTATTTCACTAAATATAAGTTAGGGGACCTGGGCCCGTATAAAAAGATAAATTTTGTATTTTTTGACTTATTTTTATTTTTACTTCGAACTTTCAATTTCTTAACTGCATCTGATTTTGAAAATTTTTGCAATTGGTAGTATACATCTAAGACTAACGGTTGCGAAAATAAAGGTCTTGCAGGTTAAAACGGAACACCCTGTATAAACTCTCTTCAGTTACAATTTTAAAAATGAAAAACACGCGAGCACCTAGTATTGATTAAAAATATTTCTGCTGAAAATATTAAATGCAAAGTATTTTGTGCAAAATACAAAATAAAATTTAATTTCATATTATGGGCTTTTTCATCAGAACCATCGACCTGTCTGTCACAAACCATAATATGAATAAATTTGCTATTCACTCGATAAATTCAGATCTACTAATTCACACTGTGGTTTTCAATTTGCTTTTGCGGCTTTGGAAAAAACCTTCAACTTTGAAAATATTTCAGCTTCAATGAAAGCAGGGCCGTATTTAGTGAGTACACAAACCTATTCTTATCAGTTGTTAAAAATACATCGAATATTTAACAGTAATGAAGTTATGTAATGTACACATTTTTCTTTCACTTAAAAAATATGTGATTTTTAACATTTGCTCATGTTAATGCCCTTGAAGCAGTATCCCCTCAATTGAATAACCTATTGTAAAAAAAATCAATTGAATTATGAAACGAAATCAAATTCTATTGATCTGTTAGATTTCACGAGGAATGTGTTTGGTAAAACCCTACAGAAACAAAAGTCTGGTTACGGCCCTGAATGGGAGGATATATGCCTCCAGCTCGACTGTTGAACATTTAAGACAAAACTATAACTGTCTTAGCTGGGCTGTCAATATAGGGTGCAGCAAAAAAAACTCGGACAAAGTTTGCATCATCGAATGGAAGTAAACTAATTTCTTTATTATTAGTCTCTTTATTGATTTTTGTCTCTCACTTTATTAGAAAATAGAAAATAATTTACAATATATCTCCTATTTTATGTATTGTTTTTCGGTTTTCTTACAATTTTAAGCAAAAGACCTGCTATTTAAAAGTTGTTTAACAAAGTAGAACTACAGTTCGTTTGCTTGTTGTGCCTCGCAAACAGTATTTGATGCAGTATACTGCTTCAAGTGGCTTGGAAATGATAACCGATGTCCAGGAGGAGTACAAAAACGAGTGACATTTCCGTTAATCGTTTGTTCATCCAAAACTGAGTTCAATGAAATCCTTGGGGCTCCACGAGAAAAGTCGTTCGCTAGACGGGAATTTGTGACCGATAAGTGCGACTAAGGGTAAAAACTGAGCTCGGACAAAAGCTTTACGAGTTTCGAAAAGTTCAGGCTTTTGCTGAAGAAACCAAAATCGTATGACTCCAAAGATGCCAGAAACGTTTGAGACGGGCCGCAAGTCCGCGCCTGGAAGAGATACCTTTCACTGATTTACCTTTCACTGTTCAACTAACTCATAACCTCCAGAACAATAGGATTTGGTCTGTAGACACTCCAAGTCTCCAAGCACCTTAGAAAATGTTAAACATCGCCAAAATCCAAAGTCGGGCTTGGTCTGTGATGGAATCAGCACAAGCGACAAAAAATCTCTGGTTCGTTGTGGATGAGGGTCGTAAAATGAATCAAAAAGTGAACCAGAATTACATTTTAGAAGCTATTGTACTTCTGTAGACCTAACAGAACTTCAGCAATGTAGACTGGACATTTCAATTTGACTCCACACCAATTCACAAAGCCAAAAAGACGAGTGGTTTTTGACATGATATCATATTTAGAGTAGACGCTCTACTCATTAGACCTCAATCCCATTTATAACACTGCATGGCCTATTTTAGAGTCAAAAGTCTACTCTAAATTACACAAAAGTTTGGACTCTCTAAATCAATTGCTAAGTAGGCAATAGGATTGATTAAAGGTAAAAGACTTGCGGCCATTGGATGAAAATTTCAATAATCAGTTGCACCTCTGTATTACTGCAAAAGGCGATCAGCTTGAAACCAATTAAAGTTATTGATTGCTAAAGATCTTCTCATATTATTATTTTTGTGTTTTGTTAATTTACTTTTAATAAAATTACATGGAAAATTGCTTGTCCGGGTTTTTTTGCCACACCCTATATTGTATGTAAAAAAAAAAACAAACAAACTAAAACTATTTGCTTCTGTTTGAATTATTAAAACAAGGAAAAAAACAAAGAGAACTCAAATAGCAAACAAAAAATCCTTAAATGAACTAAGTATTTAGTATCACAATTTACTTATATATTATACAGGGTATATAGTATAATTTATAAATAGTTCTAAAAAAATTTTTATTAGGAACTATTAAAATTTTGCAATTTTCTTTCTCTGATAAAGAAAACGTTTTTTTTTTTTTTTTCCAATTCGTTCAACTGATGCAAAGAAGTATATACCAGCAACAAACTTCCAACAAAACTTTCGTCTAAATCACCCATGAACATGCACGAGTGCATAATCATTATTAATAATCAATAGAGATATTGGTCATAACTCTATGCAAGGCCTCCGAGAGTCAAGGCGGATCCTCGATCCCCCTACCCTACATAAAACTTTAAAAATTTTTTTCTACTCCGATGCTGATTCGGACCCCTAGTTTCCGACTAAGCTGACAGGACCTGACGTCGGCCCTGACCCTATATAAATGGCAACGACTTCGGTAAGAGAGAGAGAGAGAGTAGAATAAACCAGATTCTTTTCGATCACTGTCAATCGGGATCCTAATAGTGACCGCCAAAATTAATAAAAACCTTCAGGGTATGAAGCGTTTATAAAGAACATTTTTGGTTGCTGTATTCAAATCACAAAAAATTACCTCGGCGATTTATCAATCACTACCTATAGGATCGTAACGATGATTAATGGGGAAAATTTCGGAAGCACTTCACTCAAACCCGTTTATTTCCAATAAGAAATTTCTACACAATCAATTAACTGCACAGAGATAATTTGGAATCAAAATCAACTGTTATTTTTTATTTATTCCAGTAAAGTTTTGAGAAATCATCTTAGCAGAAAAACTGCGCAAGTCTAGTACTTAAGTTTTAGATTTTTTACAGCAGCAAATAATAAGTAATATTTTCAACTATTTGCATGTGAAAAGTTCAATGTCACTTCGCAATGTTGGCGATATTTTGCAAGTTTCGCGGTCGGATAACTGTCTCTGTAAAAATGCCTTTCATGCACCGATTGAGAATCAATTAAGAAGTGGGAGTACTTAAAATATTCCTCTCTCACAACTCGTTATCATTCATTCATAAAGTAGGCGAGCTGATGTGTGCATCACAAGACTTCCTTTTACTCCAATTTTAGCGTCATTTTTTAATGTGATTCAATAGTTTACTCTCTAAATATCACCACCAGTGGCCAAATTAAAACCATTAGAAAAAAAAAAACCGCAAAATTTGTCAAAAGACTGACAATATATCGCGAAGTGTCCACCAAATTATAACACAACTTGAGTATCCATCGAAATTAACAATGATATCCTCCGAAAAAGGGGCAAAAGACCCCTTTAGGAACATCCGCATGCAAACTTACGCATAGCTTAGCGTTTCAGTTATCGTGCAAACCTTTCACTTTGTCAAACAGTATTTTACAAACCTTTTCAATTACATTGAAAACGAGAGGATGTGTGCATCACATGGCTTCCTTTTACTCCAATTTTAATGTCATTTTCCCATTATTGGCAATTTTAATGTGATTCAATAGTTTACTCTCTAAATATCACCACCAGTGGCTAAATTGAAACCAGATAAAAAAAAAAGAAATCGCCAAATTTTTCGCCAACTTGGTGACAAAAATTGGCGATATATCGCCAAGTGTCCGCCAAATTATAACACAACTTGAGTATCCATCGAAATTAACAATGATATCCCCCGAAAAAGGGGCAAAAGACCCCGTTAGAAACACCCGCATGCAACCAAAAGGGAAGGTGCACAACTAGACCCCACTTGGAGTCTACGTACCAAATTTCAACTTTCTAGGACATACCGTTCTTGAGTTATGCGACATACATACGCACATACGTACATCCGCACATACGCACATACATACATACGTACATACGAACGTCACGAGAAAAGTCGTTGTAATTAACTGAGGGAATGTCAAAATGGATATTTCGGGTGTTTGTATGTTCTTAGGCACTTATCCTCGTGTAGTCGGGTTGAAAAAAGAAACTAAACATTCATTCGGAGGTTAGCAAAATGGAAATTAAGGCCGGATTTTGAGCGAAATTTTTTTCGCGAATACAATACTTTCTTTTTTTGTAAAATGAAGTAAAAAGATGAAAATTTTTGTCAAATGTTCTTCCCACAATAAAGAGAAATTGCAACTCTTAACACATTAGAAATGATCGTATTTTCTAAGAAAATAGAAAAAATCAAACTTATCAAATTGCTTAAGAAGAAATCTAATTGTGAGCAACCAATTGCTTTTCTTTAAACTATGAAATAATAAGGAATCTATATTAAGAAATATTTTATACATTTTAGCACTACATTTGTTGAAATTATGAAGAAACGCTTGATATTTTTCATATACAATTGAACTCTCTTAATACGATCATGTTTGATACGAAATCACGGCTAAAACGAAAATTTTGTTGGTTAAGCTTAGTTTGCTATCTAATTACATTACAAATTTCACGCATAATACGTTCATTAAATTGAAAGTCTCGGCTAAAACGAACAAAAATTTCTGACCTATTTACTTAAAATGTTCGTGGTTGAATACTGTAATTTTCTTTTTTAGAAAATATTCATCATTTTGTTTCGGTGTTGAAAGTCGCATTGTGTTAAGAGAAGAAACATTTAATATTTTACATAAAAAATAAAGCCCGAACATTTGTTTAACTATAGACATTTCAATTTACACGGCGATAAATCTGTACATCTTCCATTGTGGATTACAACCTATTCCGCTATTGTCCATTATCATTTTCGTGTTTTCAATATTTTACAAAAACATTCATTTATAAGAAATAGGTGATTTTTTTCTGAATGTACTAATAGTTATATTCCAATGCATGTATTAGTAGTAATGTTTTTTTTAATATAGTGAGTTTTTCTACGTTTTTTTCACAGTATCACTCATTCACGGTTGTTGCGAATAACGGCTAATATGAACAAATTCATGATTTTTTTTCATTTCGTATTAACAGAGTTCAACTGCAAGTATTTTATTTTCTACTTTTTAGTGCAGGAGAAGCCTTGATTCAAAACTCTGATGATGGACATAAACTATTTTATTCTTCGTATAAATGGTTATAAATGTGTAAAATATTTACATTATAATTCCTACCTACCTAAATTCCTCCTACCCTAAATTAACATTATAATTCCTACTATTTTTGTTTTTCGCAATGATTATAAAGCTCGTAACATCCAAACTGACACTACTACAGAGCAACTACAGTAAGAGTTTTTAATTAGCATCAGATTAACATTCGAACGACTTGTATTTGCATACACAGCAAAAAAAAAAAAAGAGGAGAGGAGAAACCTTTCCTAAAAGATTCAAATTTCTTCCACTCATTAGAGTTTAATCACACTTTGTACGCACAACAATATGGACTAAAGCAAAACAAAAATTAACAAAATATTTACTTCATGTAAGATATTCAGTACAAAAACAAATTAAAAAGAGAAAATGTACAGGAATGAATGACCCAACAATGGATCTTTATAAGCATATAACTTTATAATTATATGGGTCATTCTTCAGAAAATGTAACTTTTGAAAGCAAATATTTTTTTCAATTTCGAAACCTTTTGTTTTCTTTTTTTCATTCTTACATGAAAGTGTTACCCACTAGAAGTAACCATAAACAATGGCCCAGCTATGTTCCAATTATTTACTCATAAATTAAAGAAAAAAAAATACCTTATGCAAGGAAATAATAAAAAGAAAAAACTTTTAATATTTAAAAATTGAGGCCAATTTAATATGAAAGTAGTAATTTTGTTAATTATGCAAACAATAAACTATTTTAATTAGTAGGAATATAATATGAAATTCTCTTAATTAAAGCACGGCTTAATTAGTAGTTTCAAATGTATGTTAAAATAGTATTTATAGGATATACTGGCAATTTATAATTTTGGTAGTATGCCTATTATTGATGTATCTCCCCTCAATCATTTATTCTCACCTCAGAAATAATTACATTGATAAGGTCTGTCACGGAGGTGAAACTCATGAAGGTGAGGAATTTTCCATTAATATAGGCCTAATAAATACATTTTTCAGAGAATTTTTTATTTTTCGTTGCTACAATCTGCACAGGTTAAGCATACGAAAACACCTTCACTTCTTTTTTTACACTTATTTACATCTCTGAAATCCAAGTTCACGGAGGTGAGAAGTCAGAATAACCACACTAAGTTTTTAAAGCAAAATCTACATCTTCTTGTTTTTCGACAAAAATCTCACAACTTCAACTATGGCTGAAAATAAACAAGGGGGCTCTCTTGTATCACGGAAAATAAGATTTGATGTCATTACTGCCACGTGTTAATGAAGAATGGCATTTTGTGTTTAGGTAACGGAGGTGAGAATTTATTGTGTGACATGACTCTTTTTTTTACTAAAACGAACTAAAACACAATATAAAAAAATAAATATACTTAAACAATTAGTAATTGAGACACTTGTGGAAGAAATAAAAAAAAATAAGTATATATGTTTAAACCGACTGCAAAAAGGAGGCGGTTATCAGTTCATACCGTATATATATATATATATATATATATATATTTTTTTTTTTTGTCCACTCACATTGTCTCACCTAGTGAACCGATTCCGATGATTCTTTTTTTAATGGATAGGGGATGGCTCAACTTAGGTCCCATTACTTTGTATGACCATATTTTTTCTTTAGTAAAAAGTTATGGGCAAAAAACAGTAAATTTCATGCAATTTGCCTATTAAATGATTAAATATGAAACCCCTTGTTATAAATATTTCTTGCACTATAACAGTAACATTAATAGTAATTGTAATGATAATTTTGAATGAAGGCTTCTCTGAAGCAAGCTTCTAGTTTCTTCAGTGTCATTGCTCCATAATGGGGGTAATACCCAACCTGGAAGCAAGGTGATGCAGCGATCAGGATCTGATTAAAGGTGATGCAGCGATCAGGATCTGATTAAAGGTGATGCCGCGATCAGGATCTGATTGAAGGTGATGCAGCGATCAGGATCTGATTAGCATTCACAATACTATCAGGTTCGGTTTTCCTCAACTATACAGGATTGCATCACAAGCAACTTGTATGCTGTGAAATGCATATTAGTTAGGGAAACGTAATATTCAAATGGTTATAATTAAATTAACACACAAATGAATTCTAGAGAGGAACAAAGATAAATTTTTAGTGCCAATCGCTTAAAGTTTAAGGCGTGCTTATAGCTTTTTTCTTTTTAGTATGGAGCATTTTTTATGAACAAAAATAAGGTGAGGTTTCGTGATGGTAACTTCTTACTTTTACTGAAATGCCTACATTTACACAAAAAAGAATAAAATAAAAAAATTTTGAAAAAAAAAATTGAACCGACTTCAAAATTGCTCTAAAAAGTGAAAAATAATTTTATTCTTTAAACACCATCGACAATGCTTTAAATATAATTTTTGAAGTTGGCGCAAAAACGATTGATAAGATCATTCACAGCCATAACTCAGCTACAACTATAAATTTAATCAGGCCTAATTTCTTCACTACCACATACATTATACATTGATAACATCATATTTGCGTAACGATATAAATGTTTCGTTCCTAACTTTGGATGATTTTCTGAAAAAAATATGAACGAAGCATGGTTACACTGGATTTTACTTTTTGTTTTTGCGCCAACTTCAAAAATTATGTTTAAAGCATTGTCGATGGTGTTTAAAGAATAAAATTATTTTTCACTTTTTAGAGCAATTTTGAAGTCGGTTCAATTTTTTTTTTCAAATTTTTTTATAATTAACCAAGTTATTAAGCAACATAAACAGTCACACAAGGTGTGTGACAGGCCACAGAGGTGAGAATTCACATGTTGTGAACCAAAAATATACTGAAATAAAAATGATTATTAAAAACTTTTTGGCAGGTTTAAATAGATACATTTTTGATGAAATTAAAAAGTATTGTTGAATGAATTATTCCTTAAAATTTTTTCTATAACAGGCGTGTGACAGAAAAGTTACACTTTTTGAAGAATGACCCATATACTATTATTGATTCTCGTTTTTGGCAGCGATTAAAAAGTTTGAAACGACCATAATGACACTACGGCAGAGCAAGTACAGTAAAAGTTTTTAAATAACAGCAAGATTAACTTTAGAACCACCTTTCTTTACATCCCATAAAAAAAATAATAATAATTAAAAAAAAAAAACCTTTTGAGTAGATTAAACAGTCCCTTTCATTAAAGTTCAATAGCATTTCTCCACATACGATAATATGTACCAAAGCAAAACAAAATTTACCAAAATATATTCAGTAATCAAAAGGAAGGGGGAAAAAATACCGGAATGAATGACCCAACAAGATCCATCATCGTCAAAGCCACGGACCTGTTGCAAACATGAGTGATCACTGGAAGACATCAGTCTATCACTTAACTCTTTTGATCTCATTGAACAAGCTAATTAGCGAGGTTGAATCAATCAGGTGCAGCAACGATTTGCACTTATTTTCATGCCGCACATTGCACTTACATACATGGTTATTATAGTATTTTGCTACCCGTCAATTGCTGCTATGCAGTTTATGATTGGCTGGGTTGGGCTGTTTATATCGGCTCTGATATGACTTTAATGCCTTTGGTTGAATAGTTGAAGGATTTATTGCCAGAGGCTGAGGTTATTAAAAATGTTTATCTTTTGAGCTACTGTCGGAAGAGACGTAGTAATTGCAGGTAGTTAGAAATAGTTACATCATAGTTTGAAGTCTCTAAAAACTTTTGCGGTCTTTCGCTGATGCACTTTAAACTGAAACAAGAACTGGTCTTTGCTCTTAGAGTTCAGTAAGCACAAAGAAAACAAACTTTATGACGCACATGCTTTTAAAATGCTACAATGATTTCTGAATTTTAAGGTAGAAATTATTGTCACACGAATTCTATTTAAACTATGTATATCTGTGTAGATTATTGTTGCAAAGTCCCAACTCATAAATTTTATTTACTCGAGTCAACTACTGAAGAGAAAAATTGACAGAAAGAAAACATATGCTATTACTGACTATCATGTTTTTCTAAAAAAAACATTTTAAGATAATTGTTGAATTGTATACGTATGATATTCATTTATCTCTTTCATGTACGATTTTGTGGTCTATTATAATTAAGTATGAAATCCAATGACTTTTTTGCATGAAGGATTACATATTGAAAAGGTCATGTTTACTTCATGGTTTGTTTGGGCTATGTGTATGGCTTTATTGCCTTTTTATAAGAATAATTGCAAAACAAATTATTGAAAATTAAGCGTTTAGAACGACGTTCGATCCCTCGTGCAACTACTAGCAACTAGGTCCTAGTTATCAAGACGATCGAATTAAAAAATTATACTGGAGGACGAAAAAAATCAGACACAGGAGATTGCGCATTTCAAAAATTCTAGAGAAGGCCTTCATCCCAGAGTGTATAAGTACCATTTGATGAAATAGTTGATGACGAAATGCATGCCGTTAACTACAAAGGAATCAGGAATAAGAGCAGTTAAAATGTTCAATTCATTACTATTCAACTTCTATATTGAGTTATAATAGAGTCCTTAACGTATAAAGTTAAAATGTTCACTTTTAGGTAACCACGAAACTCATATTTTTGTTTACAAGAAATTCTTGAATATATAAAGTACCTAAGAACACGGATGTACTTGTAAAAATTAAAAAGTTTCAGATAACTAGTGCTAATCGTAGGAGAAATTCTCATATGTTTTGTGGCAACAGATGGTAGTTTCGGTAGCAGCTTGATACATCACGATTTAGTAAAACTTTTCAATGAAAGTCTGCCTGAGGTTTGAACTTGAGGCATGAGGTTTTGCTCAAAAACTTCCACTTACATTCCATTGCTTATCGCTATATCATAAACAGTTTAATTTTATAATTTGTAGAATTTACCATAAGTTATTCATCCATAGTAGAATTTATCCATAAGTTATTTCATTCTTTTGTCGTATTTTAGAAGAGTAATGTATTATTCTTATAAATACAGTAATAATAATCTTATAAATACAGTAAATATATCTTTACAGTAAACCACAAGAGATGTAGAATTTAGGTACAAGTCTAAGAAGGAATTTCGATGATGCTTTGCTCCACAGCTTTCCCCAGATACTCAAACCACCTCGTTTTAAATTTGTCCAAACTGGCATCGAGTGCGAGCAAAATTCAATCCAGCAATTTTTCGAAGGAAACACACGATCGGCGAAATGGATTCGAATGCGAAAGAGTCTCCAGATCGAAGTAAAAGAAGGGGGGCGTAAAAAGAAGTCGAATAAATCTTCCCATTAGTCCCCTCGTCCAAGTAGAAGGAGGGCCAAACATGGGGTCCAAGTAGGGACTTAGCAAAGGGAACAGGATCTAGAATTCGATGTGCAACTAATGGAGCCTTGAACTCGAAAGTTGGAATGTTCGGGAAGATTCAAGAGTCGAGGGAAAGAATGACAAAAAAGAGAGAAAGAGAGAGAAACATTGCATCATAACGTACTAGAAATGCATGGATTGAACATCGTGGGAGTTTTTGAGAGGATGGGTAAGGGAAGCTGCAGTTACGCAGCGGTGGTTTTTGGAATGCTTAAGTTTCCGTCAGAAATGTTGTATTTGGAGCATAGTTCTAGAACTTATTTTTTTATCAAGGTTAAGCCAAAGGTCATAGTCGATTTCGATATGTACATGCACGCGCTTTTTATAAGAAGAAAAATAGTTTGAAGGAAAAGAGACTACATTTAGAAGTTTGTAGAATTAGTCTTGCAATAAATGGGCATCAAGATGAATAAATAAAATGAAAAAAGGTTTGACCATAAATAATGAATAATGTAAAAAAAAAAAAATAATAATAATTACGTTGAAAAACTTAAGAAAAAGAACAAATTTTTTGGAGACATACTCTTTTTCTCAATGCTCGGGAGATACAGCTGAAAGTAGGCGGAATATCAAGGTTCTACTGAAATCACTTTTTCCTTTTGGGGCTGAAGATAGACTAAATATCGAGGTTATACTGTATTCACTCTTTTTTCTTTTGTGGTTGAAGGTAGACGGAATATCGAGGTTCTAGTACTGCATTCACTTTTTTTCATTATAGTTGGCTCTCGATATTATGAGCTTCTAATCATCAGACACAAACTATTTTACGAAACGTTTACCATGCTCGAAGAATAAAACTGCTATTAAATTTTACGAAATCTCGCGTTTATGAACATCTTTCATGATCCTCAAGAGATAGCAAAATCGGGTGTCAACTATAGAAAATGCCAATATGATTCGTCAAAAAAAAAAAAAAAAAAAAGGCATATCAGTTCAAAAATGTTCACCGGTAAAGCGTTTTGTTGCAGTAAAGATCGGAAGAATGAAAATCAAATTATTTTTCTTTTAAAGATCTATAATTTTATGCATTAAATAACTTCACATGCCATGATCCTCTGTACCTACCACTATTTGTGGTTCAACCGGTTGGATGGGACCCTGAAAACAGCTCTGATTTTTTAATCCAGACCAGAAACCGAGCAATCCCTGGTCCAGCACCCACAGAGGTATCGTTTCACTTGAAGGACTTTGTGACCACGAGCATATTTGACGTCCCCCAGTCACCATTAACGAAGACGGCGGATCTTCGACGGGCTAGGATCGAACCCGGGACCCTTCGGTTACGAGTCCGTCACCCTACCGATCATTCCACCAAGACCGCATTTTACGAAATTTTTCATTTCATATGAAATGAGAAAAATTACAAAAAAGTGGTGGCTGAGTTGTTAAGAGATTTTTACGTTTATAACTTACGGAGCTATTGAGTCACAAACTGGCTTCCATGAACTCGGAAAATTTAAGCTTAGCATAAGCATCAACTTCTAATTCAAGTAACAAAGCAACAGACTTTTTTAAAACTTTCATACTTTGCATTCCCTCATAGATATGCGTGGTTAACCTAAATAAAAAATTTCATTGAAATCTGTGACATGTCAACCACAGCTGATTTGTTCATTTCGCATGGAATGACCCAGATGCATGCTAACGTTGACAGACACTTTTAAAACAAAACGTTTTAGTACTATTCCAACATAAAGAAGCAATTTTGTCCCGCACGTGACAGCTCATAGATTTCATTAAAAATAATAATTCTAACAGGAAATTATTAACAAAAACTTTTGCTTAAGAAATCGCGGGACAAAATGTCGGTGTTCCCGTGGAATAGCCCTTTACCTTCTCAAAACCTTTTATAAAAAATGAGATGAACTGTGTCGAAACGTAAACGCATTCATCAAATGTATCCATGTATTTATTTACACTACTGCAACTTATTTCCTCAAGGCAATGGCGCTAAAATTAGCATATTCAATATCAGCTTCAAGGAACACAACACCAGTGCTGCCGCTAACATAACTACGCAGTAATAAGTGCCGCAATTAAAATCAGCCGACAGTTGCACTTCTAGTTAAACACATGTGAATCAGCACCAGCAACTGTACAGGAATTGTAAACACGCACGATGCGGTGCTATAATTTCCAAGTGATACAAGCACGCGACAAAATACCGGGCATTTTACGAAGAGGCGGTGAGAGATGAGGAGGGATAGTTGAAAGTCAAGGTGTGATTCGCTTCGACAGAGCCGATTTCAATCTCAGTTGAGAATTTAAAAGGGGTTGAGGGAAAATTTAAACGAAAATTTTATAGATTTCAAAGTACTGATTTTTTGAAAAGCAACGATACGGTGTGAAAATCAAGTCTTGTAAAGGGTGTCTCAAAATTAACGTAAGATTTGAATCTGCCGCCGTTTTTGCAGTAAATTCAGGACCAGGCAATGCCTCACGCAGTAATTGAATTGTTTACTGGTTGTAAAGTAGCATAACACTCCATTTTTACTAACCCTAAACTCTCAGCTGACACAAGCAGAATTTTTTCCCTTTAAAAAATGAATTATTTCTGAAAAATAATTGTAACTGTAAAAACCGTCCTTTGAAGTAAAATGTCTTAAGTTAAATTCAAGACGAAAAACAGGTAATGGAAACAAGCCGGCATATTTGGAAAAAAAGTTCGTTCAATCATTGACTAATTTTTTGATTAATACTGAAACGCATTATTACATTCAGTTTAGTGGTATGAATACCTCATTAACAAGCTGATGTGTGCATCACATGACTTCCTTTTACTCCAATTTAATTTAATTTCCCCATTACTGGCAATTTTAATGGATTCAATTGTTTACTCTCTAAATATCACCAACGGTGGCCAAATTGAAACCAAATTTTTAAAAAAAAAAATCGCCAAATTTGCCGCCAAGTTGGCGACAAAACTTGGCGACCAAAAGAATGGCGATATATCGCCAAGTGTCCGACAAATTATAACACAACTTGAGTTTACATTGAAATTAGCAATGATTTCCCCCCAAAAAGGGGCAAAAGACTCCCTTAGCAATCCGAATGCAACCAAAAGGGAAAGTGCACAACTAGACCCCACTAGGAGTCTACGTACCAAATTTAAACTTTCTAAGATATACTGTTTTTGAGTTATGCGAGATACATACAAACGTCACGAGAAAACTCGTTGTAATTAACTCGGGGTCGTCAAAATGAATATTTCGGGGGTTTATACGTTCCTAGGCCACGTGTGGTCGAGTCGAAAAAAAAACTCAACATTCATTCAGGGATGAGAAAAATGGAAATTAAGGCCGATTTTTGAGTGCAATTTTTTTCGCGAATACAATACTTCCTTTTTTTGTAAAATTAAGTAAAAGCTGCAAGATTTTCACCAATTAATGCTTAAAAAAGGAGACTTTTGATTTGTTCTTCCTATGATTTTTTTTCTTTATCTTTTTAAATTCTACATTTGATTGTAGTGCTGAAAAAAGGTATGGAGTGATTTGAAAATGCACCATTAATCGGATTAGAGGTTTTTCAGTTTAGCATTTTGCTAATCTGAAAAAATATAACGATTATTTAATCCACAATGAATTTGAAGGATTTTTATTGCAACAGAAGTTTGATGTGTGCCAAGTTATGCAGATAGAAACTTTTTTGAGAGTATACAAAATTTCAATAATTTGAGAAACAGTTCCTACAAGAAAATGAACTTAATTGATATTCGCCAACGTTCTATTTCAACGTTCTTCCATAATTGTTTTGCCGAATTCGATAAAAATAATCCAAAAAATGAATAGATGTCATTTAAAATTTAGACATAACAAATCAATAAGGTTATACATAAATTGCCTAAATGTTATCCTACCACAAAGCAATTTTTCTCATTTTGTGTGTTTGAAAAATATTAAAAAAAGAAAAATAGTGTGTCGTACAGACACACGATAGAAGTGAAACCGCTTTTTTTACATTCTGAATAGTCACTTCACTCGCACCTTTTATCTCACGCCAAACTCTTGTTCTTTCTGGGTCTGACTTAGGCATATTCATAACAAAATTGTATATTTTAATGCGGAAAATAGATTATAAACAACGAGAAAACTAAACGATACTCAAAACCTGCTGTTAAATTGCTGCCAAAAAACAATAAAAAATAATAGTAATTAAACAGTTACTTTTAAGTTAACAAACTAATTTCAAAATTGAACTTAAGCAAGGTCGATTACGCTTTTAAACTGATGACTTGATCAAAGAAATTTTCGAAAACCTGCATAATTTAAGAAGTTTAAAAATGCCCCAAATCCCCAAATATATCCAAGTTTAAGTTCAGCCTTGAAATTAATTTGTTAGATTTATTAACAGAACTCATTTATTTTATAATTACTATTATTTTTCAATTTTTTTTTGTCCACAAGTAAATAAAAAATACGTCACTTTCGCCACACAAAAAGGTTGGGAACCAGTACTTCAAAGCCCTATCATAAAAAGTTTCATTTCAAAAACTTATCGCAACAACTGATTAACTGAAACGGAACTATCCTATCAGTATGACGCAAGACGCACGTCCGTGTAGACACTGGGAATGATACAAACATTTCTAAAAATCAACTATAAAGAATGGACAGCTAATTTCTTATCTTACTCGTGTTTCATACTTGCATATCTACACAAATAAGATATTGTTTTGAGATATAGATATTATCGCTACTTGATTATAAATAGGTCACTGATCATTTCATTTGAGAATGTTTTCCTTAAACGGGGACAAACGTTGTTTGTAAATAATTATCGGTTTCATATAAATTTTAGTTTATAGTTTTGAGCATTTGAAAAAAAACCATAATAATGGGGTTGTTTCCTTCAGTCAAAAGTAGTACTTTTTGTCACTGAAATTGATAGAATAAGCCAAAAAAAAAAAAAAAAAAATAACATATGGACACAGAAAATACTTTCATTTTCCCAACAGTTATTTTTGAATTATTTTTTTTAAATGTTTGATTTTTCAAACAAGGCGTGGTCTTGATGACGTCACAAACGATGCACTTCGGCGCATATTTCTACCGAGTTTCCACGTTATGATAATGAAGAAGCGAATTACATATTGTGTGTGCTCTACGCTTTCTATTAATTATATCGTTGCCAATACACGTGAGTAAAGATGCGAATTAAATATTTTGCTCTGTGAATGGCAACACTGAATGGCATTTCATCATTTGTGATGTCATCGGCAGAAGCGTAAACAATGAAAGCGCATCGATTTAAGTACTTTTTTAAAAATATTAAACTTAAAAAAATTATTTAAAAATGGTCAGATCCTATGTTTTTAAGCATGCTCTTTCAAAAAAAAAGAAAAATACTTTTAAAATTTTGGAAACGACCCTATTATTGTTAATATGACTTGTTTTTATTTTCACTCTAAAGTTTTAATTGATGTATTCAGTTTTCGTCGGATAAACTCGAAGTCCTTTATGTTTCTACATAAAGATATGCGCAGACGATTTTTTTTTTTTTGATAACGAAAATTATTCCTTAAAGTTGACATTTTATTGTTTTTATTTATTTTCGGAAGAACATTAATTCATTTTAAAAAATATTTTTTGGCAACAGAAGAAAAACATTTTTTTTTTACATGATGTAATATTTAGTTTAATGAGTTTATTAATTTTAATTATTTTTTTTTTCGTTTTGAAAGCGTTAAAGAATTTTTTAATTGGAAAAAGTGTATTAGCTGCTAGTGATGGGCATAATCGAGATATTTTGATAATCGAGATCTCGGGAATCGAGTACTTCTGATAATCGAGTGATTGATAATCGAGATCTTTTTAAGTCGATCACTCGAGTGATTGATAATCGAGATCTTTTTAAGTCGATCACTCGAGTGATTGATAATCGAGATCTTTTGAAATCGAGTACTCGAGCGATTGACTTCTCGAGATCTTTTGAATCGAGTACTCGAGCGATTGACTTCTCGAGATCTCGAGATGTTTTAAATCGAGATCTCGAGATGTTTCAAATCGAGATCTCGAGACGTTTGAATCGAGTACTCGAGTAGTTCATTTTCTGAGCTTTTCCAAAATTGAGTTGACTGCTACGGGGGTGCCCACTAAAAGGGGGTGGGGCATGGCGCAGCCTGTGCAACTAAAATTTTTAGAGCCGGTTTTTTGAGATGGTTTTTTTAATCTCATTTTCGAAAGGGGGGAGGGGGTCCATGTCGCAGCCTGCGAAACCGAAATTTTTAGAAGCGGTTTTTGTAGAATTTTTTTTTTTTTTTTAATTTCATTTCGGGAGGGGGGGGGGAAGAGCTCTTTCTAGACGGATGCTCCGTAACATATGAGAGGGTGCGCCATCGCGCTGCGAAAGGGGGGAGGTGGACTCCCTTGACTTCAGTTGAATTCCCGAGTTGTTTTGGCAGGGGTGCGCTCGAGATAGGAATGTGACATTTAGCCTACCATTTAGGGGTATAATAAGGGGTGAACCCTCCTGGCTTTTAGAAGTTTTAGGTTAAGTTGGGGGGGGGGTATTGACACCCCCCTTTTAGAAGGGGAATCAATACCACTTCCCCCAAATTCCATGAAAAATTCTAGTTTTTACATTTAAGTGGGTCTAGTTTTTTGTTGTTTTCCGATAAAATTAGCAGATACACCTTTTGTCCCCTTACCCTCCGGTAAAGTTCGAAATGCAAGCTTGTTTTAGGGGGTCGATTCGATAGATTTTAGTCTTCATTTTGGGGGTCGCAATTCTTGGGGGATGCAGGTTCGACTAGATTCCCTGTTAGCTTGTCAGAAACTAGGAGCTCGGCATTTGGGCGACTGTGTGATTTATTCGAACGGTTATGCATTTAAACTAATGATTTTCATTTATCACGTGATTATTTCGAATGGTTTCGGACTCTCAAACACGAAGTTAATAATGTAAACAAGTAGGGGAATAGTTGTTCTGCGCAAAAGTACTCATTCTTTCCTAGTTTATAGCTTTGCTTTTTTTTTTTTTTTTTTTTGATGTTCTTGTTGAGAGTAGTTGAGTATATTTATCTGATTAATACATGAGGAGGGAGGGTAAAATATTTCTGATTGCGTTTTCCAGAGGATTGGGATTCCCGGCGCATTGAAAAGTGTACAAGTGTGGCTTGAAGTGCATTGAAGTTCACGATTATTTTTTTTCTTTCTTGATCCGCTCTTTTTTATTTTTCTTTTTCATTTGTCGACTTTAGGAATATGCAATGACAGTAAAAGTGTTGGGAGTGAAGTTGAAATGTTTTTGAGTGCATTAAAAAGAAATATTGAAGTTTGTCGTGTGGGATTAATTTTAGCTTCCACTCTTCGGCCCAATTTTTAAATAAAAATTACATTTTATACAGATTGTTTTTTTTTTTTGAAATTCCATACGCAAGATATTTGTGACTTCTTGTGTGCGTAGCATTTATTTTCGCGTGGGTAGTTAAATTTAAGTATTTTGCTTGTTTTACTCGCTTCTGTTTATGTCATATTCCTTATAGTTTCGTAAATGTTGATTAGTATATTATTTACTCAACTTAAAAATTTTAGTCAATTAATGTGCTGATTTTATGTTTTTTTTTTTTTTTTTTGTAAAGTTGAGGCAAAACTGCTGAAAATGCTTAGGCTCGCAGCGGTCCATTTCGGAACTTAAGGTTCCGTAGCTACGTTTCATTTTCCGTGCGCTGGTCCTCAAATAGGTTAAAATTGATTGTCAAGTTTCTCTGAAAAGCAAATTACGTATTCGGTTTTCAAATCATCCGAGATGCTCAATAACCGAGCATTCCACAACAAACAATATATTATACAAGAGAGAGCGCGGGGGAGGGGGGTAAATGGCGCAGAACGCACCATTGAAGTTTTGAAGAGGAGAGGGTAACTTAAGCGGGCTTTAATTTATTTTAGGGGGTTCAACGTCGCATTTGAGGGATGAGTGTCATCGTCATGGGGGGGGGAGGGGCGCACCACTGAATTATAAACACCTTGCGTTTAAACATTTCATAAACGTTTTAACATGGCTGTCACAGCGTTAACAATCGCTTTAAAACGTTTACTCAACGAAGTGTGCTCTCTGAGTAACCCCATTAGAAAAAAAGCAGAAGCAAATATTTGATTCAATAACTTTATAGAATGACAGAGGTGACACATTTGAGAAGCAATTATTTGATTCTAAAACCTTATAGAATGACAGGGGTGCCCGTCCGTCCCCTGTGCGAGCTTTTTATGACAATCCCCCCCTCCCCCAAGAAACGATAATCCGAAAAAGGGCTAAGACTACATAAAATTTTCAATTACACGGTTTGTACCATACCGGTCAAGGGCGCTCATATGCAAAATTTTAAGGGGGGGGGGGCTCAGATATTCTCCCCATGGTTTAATAGGATATTTTCCCCATAGAAACCGATTTCAGTACAGATTAGAGTTATTAAAATTTGACATTTTTAATAACTTATTGATTAATTGCTGGAGAAGAAATGATTTTACATTTTTGCAAAAAAAAAAAAAAGTACTAAAAGCAAGGATGTCCTAATTTCAAAGAAGGGGGAGGGGGCTTGAGCCCCCACTTGCCCCCCCCCTATATGGAAGCCCTTGATACCGGTTTAATATATTTTTAAGTTTAACAACTCTCAAGTTTAAACCTGCTAGTGTCGCCCAACGACTTGCCCATATTATCATTATCCCTCACTTTTTAATAAAAATTGTACATACGTACGTATTTAATCTTAATAACTGTCAAGTTCAAAACAGTATGGAAAGCGTTTCTCTATCCTTTGCTTCAAGATTTCACCACCGGATCACACCAGGGGTGGATACAGAAAACCATTTGAAGGGGGGTGGGGGTCATGCTGAAGAAAGCCTCCCCCATGAACGAAAATTCCCGTTTTAAGTAACGAAAAAATTCTGAAACTTTTTTGGGGGTCAATAAAAAGCCCAAATCGGTCAGGAATAAGGCACATAATTGGGGATAAACGTTGCAAATTAATTTCATAAACAATAAAACAAAAGTAGTAGTTCAAATATTTTCTTTGAAAAATAATCAATGTATTGAAAAGATAAGATAATGTCATCGTTTGCATTTTATGCATAAATTATTTGAACACAATGTGTACGGATACTATTCTCGAGAGTTCAGGGGGGGGGGGGTCATGACCCCCACGACCCTCCATTGTATCCGCCACTCACACAACACATGCCCCTCCATAAATCTACTCATATGATAATTAACAATTTTCGTTCTAAAAATATCGTTCGACTATTAAGGAATCTCTCAATTATCGAAAATTCGAAGCCAAACATTCAACTATTACGCCATTCGAATAAAGCAAGAGAAAAGCAATCATTCGATTTTAAAAAATCATTCCAAATCTATCCATTTCAAGAGCAAATAGCAACACCTATGAAGCTTTTCCCCCACCACCTAAGAGCAATACCCCCAAAAGAGACAAAATCCCCTAAAAATTACAATCCCGCAGTTTACGTCAAAACTCCCCCCCCCCCCTCCCCTCTTATTTGCACCCATAGGAATGAATTACACGAGAAGTTAACCACTTGTTTTATTAAGAAATAACTAAGTACCTTTGTGCCGAGAAGTAACATGAAATAACAAACGTTTTGTATCCCAAATATACAGAGTACTGCAGAAACGTGTTTTGGAGTTTTAAGGTACCCTTTTTTCAACAAAATAGTAAGCTTTTACATATAAGGGGCCATTCCTTTGTTACATATGGATGATTTTAGCCATTTTTGACCCCTTCCCCCCATGTAAGGGTACGTAAGGTTTTTCAAACCCCTCCCCCTATTCTTGCGTAAGATTCCATTTCGTTTTTAGAAATAATGAAATAACTAATCTAATATCACTGGAATCGAAATTTAATTCACTATTTTTAAATTAAACCTTTTTGCGTGAAGAAATATTTACTAAAAAGTTGGAATCTAGACTGAATGTGTTTTCGACATTTTTTTGTATATGATGCGATAGTAGTTTAAAATAAACATGCCATACATAGTGCAATTCTTTTATTATGTTTTACATAATTAGTTCTTCGTAAAACAAATAAAAAAGTCATCCTAATACGTTTTTATTTTCCAGACGCAAATGAAACATCGGCTTGGAAAATACTGCTTAAGAATGCGTTTGAACCCTCTCCCCCCCAAAGTAAGCAGACATTTTTCCACCCCCACCCCCCACGGGACCCTTACGTAATTAATGAATGGTCCGTAAAGACATCCAGTAATGTCCTTACATCCACAATCTCACTATTTTGCGTTGAAAAAAGGGTTCCTTGAAACCCCGAAACACGTGTCTGCAGTGATCTGTGTATTTGGGCTCTAAAACGTTTGTTATTGCCTATTACACTTGTATCATTACCCAATCGTATAGTCGAAGGTGAACGTAAGGGGGAAGACGTCCCCTTCAGGTTTTCAACTTAAGTATTCCCCCTTTTTACCTGCACTATAATTTTAATGCCTCTCAAGTTAGAACCTTATATAAGCGCCTCCAACTTTACTTCCACCACCGAGAGACACAACACATGTCTCCCACAGACCCGTCCATGTGTTTATTCATTAACACCTTTCGCTCAAAACATATCATTAGACTACCAAGCATCCCCAAAGAATCATTTGATAATCAAGCATTCAACAGTATACATTCGATTATAACACTATTCGAATGAAACATTCGAAAGGCAATTAATTGATTGTAATACCATTCAGATCGCAAGGGAATCTATTCCTCAAGTGTGCTGGCACACTTTTTAAAATTAGGGATCCTCTCTCCCCCTCAAGAAGGACACTCCCTAAAAAAGTCTAACGTCCATTAGGAATTTCAATGGCTCAGTCTGCGCTATGACTCACCTCCCCTGTGGGTTCCTCAGCGCAGCCCGTCTTTCTGGGGAAGCGTTAAAAGGTTTCAATGCAAATTTTTGAGGAAGACAGAAAAAAACCATGCTCATTCATAAGTAAAATCATTAACTTTTCAAAGTCAGCCCTTTGACCGCCTAAATGACGGATCCGCCCCTGCAACTAAAACACTTCAGAAGCAAGGGTGCTCACTCGCCCTGAGGTCAAGACCCCCCCCCCTCAATATCGTAGAGACCTCCCCCCAACAAATGAGAAAAATTCCCCTTAAAACACCCCCCCGAAAAATATCAATAGCACAGTCTGCGCCATGACCCCCCCCCTCCATAGGTGGGCACCCTTGTCAGAAGTCAACTATATTGAGAGGTTCATTCGATTATAAAATCGATCGAAGAATAACACTGCTCGAGTGATTGACATCTCGAGAACTCAAGATCTCGAGAACTCAATATCTCGAGAACTCAACATCTCGAGAACTCAACATCTCGAGAAGTTCAAAGCGAGAACTCGAGCAGTTGATCGCTCGAGAACTCGAAAAGTGACAATCGAGAACTCGAGCAGTTGATCGCTCGAGTTCTCAGAAAGTGATAATCGAGAACTCGAAAAGTGATAATCGAATACTCGAGAAGTTCATCGCTCGAGAACTCGAGAAGTGATAATCGAGAACTCGAGATACGATAATCGAGAACTCGTGGTAATCGAGTTCTCGAATGATCTTGAATAATCGAGTGATTCGATTATGAGAACTCGATTATGCCCATCACTATTAGCTGCTTTGTTTAAAAGGTGCCGCTATTTTATTTGTTCGTTTATTTATTTATTTTTTTATGCATCTACTTCTTTAGATGAGTGAGGCATATTTTATTCCTAGAAATCGGCTAAAAATGTTTAAAAAATATGTTTGAAATAATTTGCGATTTCAGCTATTTTTGAGAATATTGATCAGATACTAGAAATAAGATATGGGTATACGGGAAAGTAGGCTCGCTTAGTTCTAGACGGAACTTCTTGTTTTATTACACTATTCGTGTGGTTCCCTGGTAAGGATGACTAACAGCAAATATATACTACAATGCACAATGCACTATTTCATGCAAAGAGTTGGGTTTTGACGATCTAGATATAGAAAGCTATTTTCGACTTACTTCTTTAATGAGCCTCATTAATAGGTATTTTTGCAATTTTGTACAAAGAACTCTATCCGTTTATTCTTAGGTACGAATTGATTAGTGTCGAAAATAACACCGGATGATAACGTTGCCGTTTTCAGGCAGAAAATCTTTCTTTTCTTGATATGCTTCCTTCTTTGCTGTAGATTTCTTTAAAGAGAGAGTGAAGTTAATGCGATGCAAGATATATACAATTATACATATTTATACAGTGGCGTGACGACGGGGGGGGGGGAGGTCCGCCCCGGATGTCGAAGTAAAGTTGCAAGTTTTTAGAAATATAAATGTTTCAAATTAGAAAATATCCCCTCCCCCCAATATTTTAAATTATAATTACTTTATCAAACGCAGTTGCATAACCACGGGGAGGAGGGTGGAGGGGGGCTTGCACTGGGAGACACTCTCTCTGGAGAAAGTTTATAATTCTGAAATTTTTCCACAACATTTTAAATTGTGTTTAATCTATTTAACAGAGTAATATCAATGTGGGGGGAGGTGGGGGCGTGATACTCAAAATGCATTTAAGAGTTTCTGAAAAATATAAATACATAGTAATCCTGAATGATTCAATTATTCTTAATCTATCAACGCAGTAGCATCACTACGAGGGGGGGGGGGGAGTAGCTTCTGTCGAGCGATATAACCCTTGCGTGCCTATTAAGCTTAACTGACCGACGGACTGACTTGACATTGGAGCAAGGGATCGGTCCGACTGACCAGTGGAAATGCATACAGTTTCATTTAGGAAGATTAACCTCAAGTTGCTGGAGTAGCAGAAAAGTTGGCATGAAAAGCATTTAAGTGTCGGACCGACTAGTTTGACATTTGAGCAAGGTGGACACAGTAGACCCTCTTGAATAGAACAATGGAAGAAAGTGCTGTAGAAGTGGACCCACACACACAATTTTATGTCATTGCATATGCTACAGGATTAGGTACATTGAGGATGTAAACTACCTGAGCAGAATAACAGACATCAAAAAATAACTTCTTGATTTTAAACATCATAATAAACAATACAATGCCGACCACCTTGTCTAGTGGTCAGAGAAGTCTGACAACGAATGGGGAGGTCTTGGGTTCGAATCCCGGCTCGGGAAGGGACGTACTTTCTCTCTCCTGTCCTTGCACTTTGTTTGCGTGTGTTGTTGTGCTGTGAGTGGTTGCCTATCCTACAAACGGGTTCTTGTGGCATATGTGTACTGCTATGGAAGTCGGATTTCACACCAAATTACGGTTCAGTTGCAAGACAACGAACACAAGAACAACAACAAAAAATCCATTTTGTACTTTGTTGTAAATTTTTTACATTATGGGGTCCCACGGCCGGACATCATCGGCTATTGTAAGTGATGTCCTGGTAAGAGCTTTTCTTTGTTAAAGCTCTACATGAAACTCATCTAATTAATTTAAAAGGTTAGTTTGATCATAAAAGGCAAAAGTTAGAGCGAATTATGCAAATAAGATATGAAACAGAAGTGGAAAACTACGAGTAAAGCATTTAATAAGGCGACGGGAGGAGAGGGGGGAGAGCAAAGCAGAATTTGAAGAGTTAGAAGTCCGGTTTGCGTGGAAGAGGATCCGCAGAAGGGTGCAATGCAGCGTAAAGTATGCGGCCCGAGATCTCAGGGAGCAATAGCCTAGAGCTGGAGAGAGCTTGGAAAACGGGTTCCATCGGCGGCAGCAAAAGGATGAAGCGAAAAGAAGAAAAAGGGGGAAAAGAAAAAGAAAACAAACAAAGTGGAAGAAATGGTTTGAAAAAATGGAAGGGGTTGAAGCCTTCCCATTCAACGTGGGAAGAACTAATTGATTGAACGTCCTTGTGAGTGTTACCCAGAATGAATTCCCACTTTAAACAATGGCTCCGGGCGAGGAGCTATCAGAATGTCGGAGCTGGTGTTACAATGAGAAGGGGAATTTCTCGTTTTTCTTTTGTTTCTTCGGGGGGGGGGGGGGGTGTATGCAGCGGTTGATGTCGGTTCTGCTTGATACTTAGTTTCATTGCACAGAAGAAGATACGCGTGGTGTTGCTGACGTTCAACTAGTTCAATTTGATTATGGAGGGTTGAGGCAATCTAGCGTTTGGATTTGAGGACTTTCGCTTTCACGAGAGTTAGACGAATATATCTGTTTACTCTGTAGAACTCACAAATTGCAGCACACAACGATGTTAGTTGTATTATATGTGTTAACTCACAGTGAGAACATACTAGAATTGAAAAATGGTTAAACTCATGGAAAAATAATTCTTTGCTCACCATAGCAACGATAGGCGCACCCGTTAGTTGCAGACGATGAATAAAGAAAATGTAACACAGACGATAAATCATAATAAATAATTTAAAGGCAAAACACTGGCACAATGAATACATTCTCTTACGTATTCCAGACTGAGCAATTATGCTTTCGAATTTTATCAATTGTTTCAGAAAATTGTGTCAGTTGTGAAATGATCACCATTGTAAAAAAAAAAAAAAAAAAACAGTTAAAAGCAAAGTTTTAGGTTTCTCTTTTCATTTTCTTCTTTTTCTTTGGTACCTTCAAAATTTTGTCTTAATAATTTTTATTCATCTAACTAGGAGAAAAGAATTATTAAATTGCTCACTCGTTTTCAAGTAGTATCACATTTTTAAAGAGAAGAAATGGGGGGAGGGGATAAAAAACTCGAATATTATCATCAGAACTCAATATATATATAAATATATATATATATATATATATATATATATATATATATATATATATATATATATATATATATATACATACATATTAGCAAAGCTTTCCCACAGACTGTCAAATTCAGTAAATAGTCAGAATCATCAAGTATTTAAATAAATTCTTAAAAAATCACATATTGTTATTGTGAACTAGCATTCCCGTACCCGGCATTGCTCGGGTAATGGAATTAGCAGGGGTTAACAGTGCTTGGTGCACCTAGTTTCGAAAATCCCCTATAATAATTACTTATTACCTATAACTTTTTCTAATTTGGGGAGGATCCCGGGGACTCTGGACTCCTTATATATATATATATATATATATATATATATATATATATATATATATATATATATATATATATATATATATATATATTATATATATATATATATATATATATATATATATATATATATGCCCTTGTCCTTAACCGATCTTTAACTGTTATTAACGATCCTTTTGAAGTATTGATTATCTTTGCAAACACAGGTCATCCACATTTTATTGTTATACCTATGTTTAAGCTAGAACTTCTTTGTATACAACATTTTTAGTTTTTTTCTGGTGCTAAAATTATTAAACTGCTTGTTGAACTGGCTTTGGAGCAAGCTACATAACATTGGTCGTGTGAAAAAAAGTCTTCTCTTAAATCGATCACTGCTACTTTTAATGTCTGTCCTTGTGACTTATTAATGGTTATTGCAAAGCAAACTTGAACAGGAAACTGCACTCTTCTAAATTCAAAAGGATAGTCCGCCTGTGATGATGTCCTTAAAAACTTCGTTTCTAGTTTTGAAAAAATAAAAGCAAAAGACACAAACATTATGATTTGACTTGAGAAAAACCTCGAAAAATCACGTGAGAAACAAAAACAATATCAAATTTATAGTTCGCTATCGACCAAAAGTTGAGATGAAGTACTGAATAATGATTTGAATGGAGGAAAGCCTTCGAAAATAAGGGATTTGAATTTCGATGACAGGTTTTTAATTTCGCAGAAATTAAGGGGTTTTAATCAATTTCTCCCGAACTAATTGAGATTTCAAAAAATCCTTTCTTAGTGGTTACTTTTGTAATCATGCGGACATGTCTGCCAAATTTCAAGTCTGAAGCTTCAGCGGTTTCGGCTGTGCGTTGATATATATATATATATATATATATATATATATATATATATATATATATATATATATATATATATATATATATATATATATATATATATATATATATATATGTTATCTCAGGACATTGATTTTTATATATTAAGATACATACAAAATCATCGAAATAATCCAAAATGCAAAGACAATAATCTTAGCAGATGGAATATTGACAAACACCACATAACTTCAAAGAAAGAAACCAATGCCAGAATTTATTCTGACGACCACGAATGAAATGTTCCTAAAAGTGTAGAGTAAAAGTTTAAAAATAAAATAATAAATTCGAATAAAAAAACAGAGAATTTAATAAAGGAATCCTGGACAAAATGCAATATACGCAGTAATAATTAAAAACTGAATTTTTAAAGCTATAAGTCAAGTCAGTTAATTAATGAGCAGTTTGAAAAAGTCAATCTTCTCTTGAGTTTTAAAATCATATTTTTTCAATCATGTTTTTCTTTTTCCAATTTATCATTTTAAATGTAAATAGCAGGCAAAGGAGGAATGGGGCGATTTTGAGCTTCATAAACTGCAAATCGACCTTGCAAATTCCTTACAATTTGCACAAATGTTATCATTCAGGTACATTAATATGTTCCGTTACCTTAATTGTGGTTATATTATTACTACATTTGTATATTACACAGACTGAAAACCTTAGCATTTTGCAAGCGCGGTCTTTTGCTCAAATGCCGGATTAAATGTCGCAACTGAGTTCAAAACAGTCCCCCATTTTCAGGGGGCAACTAGGAATATTAATTTCAAGTTATTTTTCCTCTGAAACACTTTCTAAGGATTAAAAAGAAACGTTTAGTAAAATTCGTGAGATGAAAATCAATTTCTAATCTGCCGTGATATTTGTTACAACTTTACAATGTTATGTTCAGTCACGCAAAAAAGTGCTACATAAACTTGGACCTTAAATTGTATAGCAAAAACGTTTTTTTTTTTGAGCAATCACGATTGCTTATTGCTTTCATTTGACTGTTTTGATGTCCTATGATTTTATTTTCCCACCAGCACCCTCTGCAGCACCACCGTCGACCGGCTCCTCACGATGCTGCTCCTCTAGCGAAAACTGTCTCCAGGTTGCATCCATATCCTACACTTACACGCATGCATACACGCACGTACACACACATAAACATATACACACAACACACACATACATACATTTACACACACATACACACACAAACACATACTCACACTCAAACACATACACACACGCATACATACAGACACGTACACATACATACAGATACCTACACACACACATACCCCCCACACTCCCGCCTACATACACACACACACTCGTGATTGCGAAAAACATAATTTAAATTAAAGAGGTCAAAATTCAAATTATCATTATTATTATTATTATTATTATTATTTTTTTTTTTTTGAGTGGATCGTAAATTTCTGGAAGTGCATTGCTACGAAACAAGTTTTCATGTTTTAAAAATTCATTTGATAATATTTCGAGAAATAATAAAAAAATAAATATAACGAAAAGCAAACCTCAATTAGCTGTTTAGAAAGTCTTAAGCATTAATAGAAATGCATGCAGCTCAAGTAGTCAATTATTGATTCTTCAAGATACTGAATATTTTTTTTTCAATGTGGAAAAAGTTTTTGTATATTCTCTTCATAGCAAAAGTTATTGTAATTTCAGTCATTGCGCGCCATAATATTTACACATATTTGCATCCAATTTTAATTATTTGCCATAACGTCAAATACATATTGTCTAGAAAAATATGAATGGATGTTTTTTCAGATTACTTTTTTTCTTTCGTTCATTATCTTAAGGTATTAACCATTTCTGCCCCCCTCCCCTTTTTTTCTTTTTGGTATTTCTGAAAATATTCTGAGTTTTTTAGAAGAAAATAATTAGTTATCGGTTTGTCCTTACTATTGCTAAAATGGATAAAATGTTACCTAATTTGTAAAACAGTTTTTTCTTAAATAGATACTCCTGCGGTGGGAAGGGTCAGAAACAAAAGTACTTTACTTGCTTTTATATGAAACAATAGGGAAGTTTTCGATTTTTCAATTTTATTTTTATATGATATAGTAACATG
The DNA here is from genome assembly GCF_026930045.1 of Uloborus diversus. NCBI lineage: Eukaryota > Metazoa > Arthropoda > Arachnida > Araneae > Uloboridae > Uloborus > Uloborus diversus. The sequence goes on along the minus strand of NC_072737.1, from coordinate 110,815,366 downwards.
TATGAACATCATAGGTGAAAAAAATTTTGCGATTCGATAAGTAGTTTTTTTTAAAATTAATTTTTAACGTTCAAGTGATTGTGATGTCAAATGGCACAGGAAGTGACGTCATGCTCTCTTCCGCCGCGGGAGAAGTCGAAGGACGTGCAGTTGACTTCGAAGACGAAACGTAAGGCTTACCTCCTCGCATTTAACTCCTCGCGTTTCTGGAACATTAAACCTCTCATCCTCTCGGAAATATTCGAATATCATCATTGATGTTACTTGAGGAAGATTATTAGATTGTGCTTTAACGGATCCGGCCTCCATAGTGTGTTCAAAAGGATTATTGAATTTCTAAAAAATAAAAGTGTCAGCGCGCGCAAAATGTCCGTAGCGAAAACAAGGTATCTTCGGGATTTTTAAAAATTCATTAAAAATCAATAACGGTGTTTTAAAATTCGGCGATGGTGAATTTTTTAGTTTTGAGGGTCAATTAACAATATCCAATAGTCAAAACATAAACATTTAATAGGTTGCAATTTCCCTATTAGACGCTGTTTCCATCTCAGCGCAGATAATTTATCTAATTGCTAAATTGCAGCAACAATTATGCGATTATTTATCTAAAATAGTTTCTTATTATTATTTTAAAGTGCATAGATCGCTAGTTAGCTTATTTTGAGAAGAAAGCAACATCATCTTTATTTAATAATTCAGGAGTATAAATCGAAAATTAATTATTAAAAAAAAAAATAAATAAAAGATGAATGTGTTAATGTCGAAGAGTTAACCAGAACATTTAAAGTTGTTGAAAAAAGCTTTCTGGAAAACAAAAATCCTTCAAATATGGATATGGCACGTTATTGCGAACAACAAAATCATTAAATATCTGGTGGAAAAAACTTTAGGGAAAAGGAAAATAAGAATGAAACCATCAAGTATGGGAAAAAGCACGATACTGCGAACAACACACAGTTACATTACTTAAACACTAATTCATTTCGAACAATCATTTCGTCATCGACCTCAACAGATCATTAGAGAAAGTAAATTATATCTCCACGTGTCCCGTCAAACGAAATTAAGTTACGCGGGCTCAAGCGATGCCCAGTGCTGCCATCTATCAATAATTAGGAGTATCACTCATCGCCAATCTATCATACACTCATCAAACACTCCACAAAAGAATCCGCAGCAAACCAATGATCCATCGAAGAGAAAAAGTCAACTCCTCACCAAAAGTGATTCTCAAAAGACTGCGTGCGTTTCCCTTTCTTCAGTTTTCTCCGACGCTCCGTCTAACAAAACAAACGCAAGAGATCAAATTTAAAAAGGTGACACGGAATAAAAGCGTGGCCAATGTTTTGTCAGCGATGAAAGGGTCCCCATTACGGATTCCAGTCAGGTTGCTATTTCTATTAGACAGCGTGAGGACTTACCATGGGAAAGCATCCACGCTAAGTTCTCTGGTTGTACACTACTGAAACTGCTTCACTCGGGGGGGCAGGCACAAAGTGAAATGTATTCATAAAAAAAATCTACCGATATATTTTATGTAAATTTCACTTTAAAACTAGAAGACTTGATTTGATCCACAAGAACTGTGAATGATTTTCTACCAAAACTCAACGATAATTTTCTAATTGCTCTCTATGTAAAGATCTCCGTAGATTATTTGATGGATATCAATTGAATTAACCAACTTCTATAGATTGCAGCTATTCTTTGTAAACTGCAAATGAACTACAGCGATATTAAAGATAAATATTGCATGAGTTCTTAAATTACAATTTTAAGTTAGAAATTCATTTCTTTTACTATTATTTTAAAACTTAGCACGGTGTCCAGTCCACAAACAATTTCCAAACAGTATAGAGATGTTCTCCACAGAATTACACAAATGATTTCTATGGATTAATTTACGAATATTTATTGAATATTTATTTTCTTCCTCAACATGGATTGCAGGCAAGAGCGCCCATATACAAAATTTTAAGGGGGGGGGGACTCATATTTCCCCCGTGGTTTAACGCGATATTTTCCCCATAGAAACCGATTTCAGTACAGGTTAGAGTTATTAAAATTTGACAGTTTTAATAAATTATTCATTAATGGCCGGAGATGAAAAGTTATTTACATTTCTGCAAAGAAAAAAGTACTAAAAGTAAGGAAGTTTTAATTTCTAAGCGGGTGCTTGAGCCCCACTTGCCCCCCTAAATGGGCGCCCTTGATTGCAGGTAACCTTTTTCAAATATGAAGTTGCTTTTGAACTGTATAATGACCTGTATGTTTTGTCAATTTCAATAAAGAAAATCAAAAAATTGCATTCTATAAAGATTTTACCCGGATTTTCTAAACAATTTCGGCAAGTTTTACAGGACTTCCATAAACATTCTTCTAGGTTTACTGAGGGAAAAAATGTGTAACGTAACTTCGGAGCTTAAAGAAAATCTTAATGAATTACGTACAAATAATACAGATGCACCAAAGTATTCATTGCTATTTTAAAACATTTATCTTTTTTTTTTTACAGTAAAAGTTACAGTTAGGTTCTTTTACATATTTTTTAAAAGATTTTTCAGCTAATCTGAACAGAACTTTTGAAAGTTCGCTTTTAAAACTGAAAAAGAATTTGGTCTAGATTCATGCCAACGTCAAGGTAAACAAAGTTAAAATATCGTTAAACAGTAAGAAAATGGACATGCTATTTTTTGTGCGTCAAAATGAAACATAAAGTATTTTTTTATGCAATGAGCTGTGAAAAAGGTAAACCGTGGATCTTTTTTGAAGAAAAAAAAAGAGGGAAAAAGGACTTGATACATCATTGTTTAACATTTAAATGAATAATTTGGATTGAAAAGAGTTTTTGCTAGGCAGTGGAGTTGGAGTCGGACTGATTTTGGAGAATAGAGTCGGTGTCAAAGGCTTTAAAACTTCCAGAGTCATTTTTATTTTCTCTTATTATATATATTTAAAATTTCCAGAGTCAGAGACAGATTTAGTCGGTCAATTTTTCCTCCGACTCTGCATCTCTGGTTATATGCAAAGTATTAAATTATACGTTTCAAAACTGCAACCATTCTGATTTAATAAAACAATTTAGTTCTTACTTTAATATGAGCTTTAAAGATTGACTTGAAACATGAAAGATATTAAAATAAGCTTAAAATAATTCCTTTAAAATGAGATTAATTTGATCATTTAATTCGAAGAACAAAAAAAAAAAAAAAAAAAAACTCAGTTTTTTCTTAGTAGAACGTACTGAATCTTCAACTCATTACAAATCGCACCTTTGTATGTATCCCTATTCCCTAAAAAGGTACAATGTCACAATCGAGACTACAGACGCAGAAAAACATTTAGTCAGACGAAAACCAAAAAGCTCTCCGTCTGGTTTTAAGCTTTTGTTTTCATGTGAAAGGAGTTATATTTATCAAAATATCAGTTTCGTCTGAGAAATACCTATAAAAATACAAGAGCAATTTAAGCCCAGACACGACAGAAATATAAACATAATCAGTGGTTGGAAGTAGCGCGCTACAAGTAGCGACGCTACTGTAGTAGCTACATTTTTTAGTAGTTTGTAGTGTAGCGCACTACTTTTTAAAAAAAATAGTGTAGCGAGTAGTTCGATACGAAAAAAAAGTAGTTTGTAGCGATTTATGGAAACTACTTTTAAATAAACGTTTAAAAAAAAAGCAAGGTTCAAGAGAATTTTACACAAGTACAATGGATGCAAAGAGAAATAAGACTCATAAGAACACGAGCTCACCTCAAGCATATCATTTTGACGCCATACGTTCTATCTGTTGGCACCATTAGTTTGTTTGCCATCGTAATTTTCATATTTCGCCAATATTTTTTTCGAATAGAGTTTGACTGAAAAAGAAGAGTAATGAATTTACGAAAACCCCCAATTTAGTGACTCCTTTGTTTTTTCTGACTGCCGAGAATGTCCCGTGGATGAACGTTTTAGATTTCAAAGACATTGTTGTTCCAATACTGTAAAAGCATTTATTTTAACGACTAGGGGGCTTTTTCCTCTGCTCGTTGACGCTTACCCCCCCCCCCCCCCCCAAGATTGCAACCTTATTTGATTCGCAAAGATTTAAATCGTCAATTAAATAGAAACAAATCAAGAACGCATTATGAGCTCCCTTTAGAACAAAAAGCACTTCTTGCCCGGGTTTCAAAATAACTTATACAAACTTGCAGAGCTGTAAATGCTAAGGGGCTCCTGAGCATTGCAAAACTGCAGTTTTGTACGTTTGAATAGTCGCTTTCAAATTCGTGGTCTCTAGGAATATATTTTGCTTTTTAGCTCGGAGCTTGAATTGAGTTGAGCCTAAGATTTTCCTTTAAAAATCGAAACCCTTAAAATTTGTGAATAAGAAAACAGAGACAAACGAATCTAAAAGACGTAACTATGGCAATGCCAAATAAACAATAATTTGAATCGAGTTGAGATTTTTCGAACTTGATTAAAACGGCTTGTAACTTTTTTTTTCCTTTGGAGATAGAAGCTTAGTTTTCCGACCATAGGTCGAGTTAGCTCTGTAGTAAAAAAAGCCGCGCTTTCCAGTGGCGAGAAAAAGGAAACTCTGGGACAATTCCTTCAATTTTTGCTGATAGATTTAATGAAGAAATAGTGCCTAAATTTAAGCTAAGGCTAAAAAAAATCTAGCTAAAAATGCAAATAACTCCCGCCGTAATTAAGTTAGAGCATTGAAACAAATTGCGTACAAAGCGGAAAATTCCACCCTTTCCAACGATATTATTAATGTTGTATTAATAATGTTATAATGCATTATTTCCAACAATATATATTAATGCGTGCAAGTAATTCCCCCCACCCTTTAATAGGCAATTTGCGACGCGAAATTTGAGCTAAAAAAGTGAATGACAAAAAAACTAATTCAAAATTCAAAAAACAAAACCTTAGGCGCAAACCGCTGGGCCTCGAAGTAATTTTGTACAAAATTTCAAGGCTGTAGGTGTTGTGGGGTCTCCTAAACGCAGACCCACCACAAACTTCCTTTCACAATTTCTTTGACCTTACTTTTTTTAATATAAAAAGAAAATGAAGACATCGATGATTTCGCGAACTAAAAATTTTGTTAATTTTGTATGAACAGACGAAAATTTGAAAAACAAAAATATCTCTTGAGGCTAAAATTTTCGTAATTACAACGGGTACGCGAAAATCAGTCTCTTGAAAATAAGTGCTTTTACAGTATTTACCAAACATGGAAGCTACTTCAAATGTTGTAGAAGAGGACGATATTGCACTGCTCTGACCAGCTTAAAATAAATACAAGCATTAACAGTGTTACATAAATAACAGACATTTTTGAAAAGAACTAATAGATAATTCTTAGCAATATTCCATGTTCAGATGAGCTAACCTATCAATCTAAACCTATTTCCGTTCAATCGCTCTTACGTTGTATGTGTGTATTAGGGTGTCCAAAATAATCGAAAGTTGATTTCTCAAGTCCCTGTTGCATTTTTTCCTTTTACGTCAAAACAATTGTAAAAAAAAGTTTCATATAATTTGAACAACGGCAACCATCTGGAAGTGCGAACCAGCACTTGCATTGCTAGGCCAAAAAAAAAAATTTAGAATCTCGAAATTTCTGTTGATAAAAATCGCCCCCCCCCCCCCCATATCCCACATGCATTACAGAAAATATAAACAATAGAGTCGATAACAAGCGTTAAATAGGAATTTTTGCTGTTTTGCAATATTTAAGTCTCCCACACGGAACTCAAAATGTAGATTTTTTAAATCTTAAGTTATTGTTTTTTCATTTTAAAAATATCATTTTTTTATTATTCACTTGCAAAGGCACAATGCTTCATTATTTATTTAAATTGATATGTAATTTAAAAAAAATCAGTTTTTTGAACAAAATTATAAAATTTAGGCGAAGTGCCTTTATTTTACTTGACCACAAATATCTAAATGTTTTTTAATCTGAATAAATGTTTTTGTGGTATATGTGGGGTATACGGGGGCAACGTTTTACCAACAAAAATTTCGAGTTTCTAAATTTTTTTTTTTTTTTTTTTTTAAATTTGGTTTAGCATACAAGTGCTGGTTTACACTTTCAGATCAATTCGGTACTGGATGCCGTTGTTCAAATTATGAAATGTTTTTGCACAATTGTTTTGACATAAAAGGAAAAATATAAGAGGGTATGCGGCTTGAAAAATCGACTTACGTTTTTTGTGGGGCACCCTAATGTGTATGTATGCTGTTTGTTTACTTATTTTTTGAAAAGTAGCGAAGTAGCGACTACATTTCAAAAGTAGTTTGTAGTTGCTACATTTTGAACAAAGTAGTTGTAGTTGTAGTTAACTACATTTGTAACAAAGTAGTTGTAGTTGTAGTTCGCTACGAAAAAAATGTAGTTTTTCCAACCACTGAACATAATCCATTGCACGAATCTTTATTTTTAGGGTTTTGCTGTTTAGAAATCATTTTTCTCTTATGTATTGTCTCTATTATAACGTGGAATAGACTCCAGTGTGGTAAGTGCTGCTATATATGTTTATTCGTTCGCTTGGTGTGGTTATATTATGTGTTGGGTTGCCATATTTTTGTGAGTACCCCATGACGACGTCACGATTAGGAATTGCAATACCAGATGCTAAAGATGTTAAATTTTAGAATGGAGACAAATAGAAGAAAAAACTCAAACAAGTAGGATGTGGTAAAGTTGGAAAATTTATAGTAACGAGTGTAACGAGTGTTACAACAAGTAGTAACAATGGCCAATATCTAGTAAATAGTGTTATAGCATGAGGTATCGATGCGAAATTTGCAGTAGAGAGAAATACAGCAAGCCGTAACGATGCCGAATTTGCTATAGATAGTGATACAGCAAGAGCTAACGATGCCAAATTTGCTGTAGACAGTGATACAGCAAGAGCTAACGATGCCAAATTTGCTGTAGACAGTGATACAGCAAGAGCTAACGATGCCAAATTTGCTGTAGACAGTGATACAGCAAGAGCTAACGATGCCAAATTTGCTGTAGATAGTGATACAGCAAGAGCTAACGATGCCAAATTTGCTGTAGACAGTGGTACAGCAAGAGCTAGCGATGCAAAATTTGCTGTAGACAGTGATAAAGCAAGAGCTAACGATGCCAAATTTGCTGTAGACAGTGATACAGCAAGAGCTAACGATACCAAATTGTAAGAGTTGAGACGTGGAGAGCTGGTACGTTAAAAATAGAGAGTGTTGCAGCAAGTGGCAACAGGCAAATTTGTAGTAGAGAGTGTTATAGAATATGTCAACGATGCCAAGTTTGCAGGGAGAGAGTTACAGCAAGTTGTAATGATGTCAAATTTTTCTGTAGACAGTGTTACAGCAAGAGCTAATAATGCCAAATTGTAAGGGTTGAGACGAGTAGAACTAGTGGATTAAAAATAGAGTGCTGCAGCAGGTGGCAACATACGGGCAAATTTGTAGTAGAATGTTATAGCATATGGCAACGATATTAAGTTCGCAGTAGAGAGAGTCACAGCAAGTTGTCACGATGCCAAATTTGCTGTAGGCATTGTTACATCAAGTTGTAACGATGCCAAATTTTTCTGTATACAGTGTTACAGCAAGAGTTAACGGATGCCAAATGTTAGGAGTTGAGACGAGTAAAACTAGTATGTTAAAAATAGAGAGTGTTACAGCAAGTGGCAACATAGGCAAATTTGTAGTAGAGAGTAGTATAGCATATGGTAACGACACCAAATTTGCAACAGAAAGAGTTACATCAGGTTGTAACGATGTCAGATTTGCAGTAGACACAGTTTTGCAGCAAAAGCTAGCAATGCCAAGTTTGCAGTAGAGAGAGTTTCATCAAGTTGGTTGTAACATGCCAGTTTTGCAGTAGACACAGTTTTACAGCAAAAGCTAGCGATGCCAAGTTTGCAGTAGAGAGAGTTACATCAAGTTGTAACGATGCCAAATAATTCTATAGACAATGTTACAGCAAAAGCTAACGATGCCAAATTGTACACATGAGTAATGCAGCCAAATTTGTTACCTAAATTTGAATGTTGTGCCACTGTTTTGAATTTTGCATGCACTAATTTGAACGCAAATTTTAACAACGATGTTAATTTAAAGCAGCGATAAAATTATATACATTGATCTGTACGATTATCAGCTAAAAAACCAACAGCAATTGTTGATCGTATTCGGTTACCAGCAAGGCCGTAGCCAGGATATTTTTTCGGGGAGGGACATGGTCGAGGTAAAAATGGTTCCAGGACATGTAATTAAGTGGGGAAATGGCATTTAAAAATTATGTTTATTATGTGGTTTGCAAAAATTAAACAATAATTTATTTAAAAAATTCGTATCAAATAATTATTTTAATTAATTACTTCGTTAATATTTGATAACTAATTTATATTCCATCGGAATTATTTATTAGGAAGTTCACAAAATAAGAGGACTGCGTACGCTTTTACGGTCTATAACACTTGTTACAGTGTTTATTACATGTTTGCAACTACAAATGCATGCGTCGGGGGCTTTTCGAATAACTTTCACGCAAATAAGTGAAAATAGTCACAGTCGAAAAGTAATTTACACTCACCACTTCAAAAAATAAATTGATATTCTTAAAGGCTTACTTTATCAAAATCTACAAAATTAAGCATATAATCAAAAGTATGATAGGATTTAAAATGATAGTATTGATCATGTAAATCTGTTATGTCTCTTGTTGAAGTGTATATCAAAGAATGCTTTTACAATGTTATCCGTAACAAGAGTCATTAGCAATCAGTAATGGACCAAGGTGTGAAAAAATGAGGACTTTTTGAAATTGAAAAAAAAAAAAAATGTATGGTGATGTGGAGGGAAGGGCGAAAAGAAGAAGAGGTCTGAATGAAAGATGATTTGTATAACAAGGCCAAGTGATAAGTGAAGGAGGAATCGAAGGAAGAGTTTTTTGATTAGATTGTCTTAGTTTCTTTATTTTTTGGAGATAATTTAAAATTTCGGGGGAAGATTTGTCCCGACGGTCCCTGCCCTGTCTACGGCCCTGTTTACCAGTAATAGGACATCATCGGTTACACGAGGACAAGCAAACATTCTACGGCGAAAAAATTCAACACCAAAAAGGTATAAGACAAACTGATAAGTTTTCTTTCAAGTTCAAATGAGCTGGTATGTGCTGTCTGGAAAAGAAGCTACCTTTTCGAATTGGCAATTGATGACATTTTAGGTTAAACTGGGAATTAGTGTAATGGCGCTGGCATATCTAGAACGTGAATTTAGAGAAGTTTCGATGATTTGATTGGCTCATACGGGGTCGTCTTAAAATGACGAAACTCTTGAGTGCAGGAGCTAGTTTCGGTGTATTTTACTATCGAGGGTTCTAAACAATAACGGATTTTAGGAGGGGGGACCAAGGGGCCAGCCCCCCCCAAAAGGTATAAATTAATTTAACTATTTCATTTGTAATCATTTAATTGATTTCTCTGTAATATTTTTTAGACCTTTTTTAGGTATTTAAAAAGAACACAAATCACATTTGAACAAAAGCATTTTGTTTGCAACAGAAGTATTACTAAAGTTTGAGGCCAGAGCGGCAGAATAAATTTAACTCCCTGTTTTGGAGTTTGAGGAAACGTAGTATCGCGATTCGTCCAATAATTCGTCTTTAATGAAATCAATAATTAACATTTAAAAAAAATGTGTATCTGGAAGAGTCATTTCAGTTAGAATTATTTGCGAAATATTAGGTTTGCTTTTCAGCTTATAAAAAATGCAAAATGAAAGAAATCACATTGTAGTTTCTCGGCAAAACCGTATCTAATATTAATGGAAACGGCATGTAGTATCAAAAAGTGTTACCTCAACTATATCATAGTTTTAAGAACAAATCAGCCACTGCTTTGAAATTCGCAAAGACATAGTTTCTGAATCGGCCAATAAACCTTATATGCTGTGAAGCTATAATTTTCTTAATCACACACTGTTCAACCACGGATTGCATGGAGTTTTCAAACGTCCAGATAAGACGAATCTATGTGAATAAGGGGGAAAAGTAAAAATTTGATGTGCGTATTCCGCTCATTTGAATGAGACTCTGCTTCTGCAAAAGCTGACATCGGTAAAAAATAATAGATTCGTCCATTTCTGGGTGTAAAACGGATGTTTGTCTTTCCATACAATCCGTGGTCAGACAGTACTATTTTCTAGTTAAAATATAAATTAATAAATCAAAACTCAAATGAGTAGCAGGTTTATTTATAATGACCTTGACCTCGCATTATACTCACTATGACAATGTTCCTAATTAAAACCGCTCATCTTACAACAGCTCAGCAGCTTGGTGAAATTCTATAGGGTTTAGTATTTAATTGGTTATAGAAATATCAAAGATATTTTACGGCCACATTCAAAGTATAGTGCACAATATTTATGCACTTAAAAGTAGATTACTTGACTTTAAGGAATCCTAAAAAATATTTTAAAATAAAGTAATGAAAACTTTATTATGAAACACTGTATAAAAAGGGGGGGGGGGGTGCATTTTTTCAATTTTCGGGCCCCCTCCAAAAATTATTTCTGTATCCGCCCCTGATTCTAAAATAGCGTTAAGAGAAAATCAAAAACTCCACCCATTTACGTATGCAATTCATGAAAGCCTCTGAAGAAGACGGGGAGGGAAGGGGTGGGGGGCACGCACACAGATTTATTAGTGTCGCTTGTGGTCAAAATTCGATCAATTATAGTGTCAACTGTAATATCATAATTGTTACTCGATTAGCGGAAAAAATATTTGCCTAAGTGCGGAGGAATTAAATGATAAAAATCACTGTAATTAAAGCACATTTGTAAATAAGTGCTTTTACAACCTTGATTTTATCATTTATTTATTGATACTATAAATGAATCCAATCCATTATTTTCAAAGCAGCCAAAAGAAATTGAACAAAATTCCTTATTTCCCGATAAGGAAAATAAAAAAGACTAAATTAATGATATACAAGCAGACGTGTAACGAATGAATTGCAGATAAATTTTGTGAAGGACACAGCTATGGTGCACAGTGGGGCAAAAACGCCAAAAACGATTAAAAATGTTTTTTCCCTATATTCAACCAATTGAGGATTAATAAATTTGCACAGGCCTAATTCTTAGGCAATCAGAACTGGAATTTTAGAGCCCTTCGTCCATTACAAAGCTGAAGGGAGCCTTTAGACGGTAAAGAACCATGAGTGCGGGAATTAAAAAAATGCTTTTAAGCAGCCTATTTTTTTTTTCTTATTAAAGGAGGGTCTACTGAACTTCTCTCGTGTCCAACATAGTAATAGGACGAAAAAAATGAATAATAGAACACTCAATCCGAAAATCGGTTTTGATCAGCACCGAAAACTAGAGAATTCAAGATTATTTCTTTCAAAACTACAAAAAAATGTCTTCTTATTTCCTCTTTGAAATTAATATTAATTAGTCATAAATGGTCTGTAGGAAGAACCAGAAAAGGAATTAGCTGCGTAAATCTGCGAACTTTGAACCATGAGCCAAAACAAATCGAAAAAAACTCGGTTAATTACATGCCTGTGTAAACAAACAACGAGAGAGGTTTAAAAACATTTTTTCAGCGCTTTTTGCCGTTTTTGCCCCTCTGTGCGGTGGCGTTTTGTATTCCGAATAAACTGCATTATCATTAACTGAAGAGCTACCGTTGGGAGCTACTCTTCCAAGATATTCCAAGAAAAATAAAAGTTTTACTACTTGAAATTCAATTTAAAATACTATGTTCAACATTCGTAAGCTTCAAGTTAAGTTGTTCCCTGCTCGATTTTTTAAAAATCAAAGGTGCGAAAGATTTCCTGAGTAGTGTGAAAAGTATTCATAAAATCGAATTCAATAACATATATTTTGGGACTCGTAAATTGTTCGTATAATCGTGAGTTTTAGAAAATCAGAGATTCGCAAAATCGATCGCCAACCAAGGACGGATATAAGGGACCCTTGCAACGGCATTTTTTTCCGAATTGAAGTCCTTTAATGCAAGTATAGGAAAATTTTGGTGATGTCAAGGAAAGTTTCGAATCTTCTTCTCGGAAACTTTTCAGAATTGAAGTTTTGGAAAGGTAATTTTAGACTACCTTAGCGATGATAGGAGACTTCCTCTCGGGTATTTTGCAAAATTTTAGTCTTAAAGATGTGGTTGTACACATGTGAGGTAGTGTTAGTCTTGCAGCAGAAAAGGAAAAGAATAGGTTCAGGCTATATCTTTTCACCCTTGCCTATATCTCTGTATTTTAGTTGCTTTAGATAAAAATGCTGTAGCAGTCTCCCCCCCTCAAACCTGTATAAATAAGATATGTAGCGTAAGGTAAAAAATTAACCTTCCCCTCCTTGAAACAGTTCTGGATCCTCCATGTCGTTAACTACCTAACTTGTTTATCGTTCTATTCAAAACTTAGTCCATTCTGTATACGCTGTGGACAATACTGTGACGGTTATTGAAAACTAATTCCAAACTGCAGAAGTAAAAGCTCATCTCAAGACGAACAAGATCACCATGCACAATTTGCATCAAAAGTGGTTATTCTCGAATTAGCCTTCATGAAACTCTCCAAAGTGGAACGTGTTTTCAAGAACACGACCTCAACTAGACCGAGCTAGTTACGGTTCGGCAACCCCCGCCTAGCCGGAAATAAATACAAACAAAATAGAAAAAAGAAATAAATAAATAAGAAAAACGAATGCAGGTAGATATGTGAAGATAAAGTTTTGAACCACCGCGGTGGAATGCCGAGCACAACGACATTGTTTCCATTAGAAGAAGAAATAGAAAAAAAGAGGGTGACCCAAGGGTCGACCAGTGATGAAAAGCAGACGATAACTGGGCAGGGCTAGCTGACGTCAGAGAATAAGAGCTGTTTTGAGTTTTGTTGATTGTTGGAGTTCAACAGACTTATTGCACAAGAATGTAAAAAGTAATGGCGTTTAGTATAAGTTAGTTAAATTCTAAATAAAGTCACGATTGTAATCTAGCTTTCATTTTTTTTTGTACGCGGAAAGGGAAGTGGAATTGTGGAAAAAATATAAATTTATACGTTTTCTTTGTAAACGAATGATAAAAAGTTAGAAAGGGCTATTTGTATGAATGGGAAAAAATAAATAATTACACTTATCCCCATGCTTCAAATTTCCTATTTTAATTAATTTTATTCGGGTTATCAACCAAGGCTTGAAATTATTTTCGTAACTCGTATTAATTATCACTTGCTTTTGAATTTATTTCCTAATGAGGAAAACAAATAATAAAAAGCTTTTATAAACTACTACATGTGTGATTTAGACGAGAAAAGCAGTTCAACGAAATTCTTAATATCAGGAAAGTTTCTTACTACAAAATTTCCGCCCATCAGCACAACATATCATACTCTGTACGTGTCCATCGGCACCAGTAGAATCATATGCTGTAAGGGGGGGGGGGGGGAGGACCCGCAACAACAACAACAAAAAAATCTTACTAGTTTTTTTGATTTGTTTTAGTCATTTATTTATTTATTTTTCATCTTTACTTTTTTTTTTAAATTGATTTTTACATTATTCATTTATTCATTTAAAAAAAAACTATTTTAATTATATTTTTTTAATGTATAATTTGAAAGCGAATACTGAGATGTATTTTCATCTTTGTTAAAATTATTTAATTTACATGTTTTGTCCCCTGATCTCAATATTTTTGTAATTTGTCTTCCACTAAAAAATTTTTACTTTTATTTATTTAAAATACCTATTAAAAATATTATTTAAAAAGTATGAAGTAAATACAATTACTGATTAAAATTTATTTTATTTTAATTTTAATAGGCAGCGGTTGAAAATGCATCCTATCGAAGCCCCCTGCCGGTGCTCATGGATGTAGACGTGAGATTAATATTTTTCGAGAAGTACTTATTTAGTAAGTTACTGCCCCGTAGCCAGGGCTAAAGCAGAAATACATGAAATTCCACCCACATTTCTACCTCCAGCTCAGTCACTCCTATGCCGGGCTGATGAGTGCTAATAAGCACGAAAGTGCAGTCCTCGGCTGGAATTGACTGAGCTGGCGGTGTATTTCATGTACTTATTAGTTTTTGTTAAGTATTTTGTAGTTTGCTTCTGAATTAATGTTGTTTTATTTTTATTCCCAAGGGGTGTAAGAATGCACCATGTCAACCCCTAGACATAACAATAGATTAAATTTTTTCGTGATGTATTTTTTAGTTTAAATATTTTATAGTTTGTCCCTTGTTTAAAATATTATTTTTTTTTTCAATTTATTTAAAATAAATAATTATTTTGATTCTTTTTTTTAATTAAAAAATATCAAAAAACTTACTTTTCAATTAAAAGTTTTTTTTTTCTTTGTAAAAATATTTTTTACTCATTTATTTATTTTAATTCTTAAAATTATTATTTTATTAGAAAAGTTCTGTGCTACGCCAATAACACATACACGCACAAACTAAAAAAGTAAATGAAATAAAATTTAAAAAGGATAAAATAAAATATAAAAATAGATGGTTAAAATTGAAAATAAATCAATAAATAAATGTAAATAAATAAATTTAAAAATTTTAAAAATCCGCCCCCCCCCCCCCCCCCCCAAAGACTTTGATGGCGCAACTTACGCCATAATTCGTGTAGGCAACCCTGGAATTCATACCTTATCTAATTCTGCACTCAGCTCTACATTGAGTGAATTCCAGTTAGTTCACTTTCTACTTTCATTTTCTTTGGCACATTTCCTGTATTACTACGCGGAAAAACAAATGCTTAAACACATTTTTCTTCGAAACAATTTTAAACGTGTCTCAGCATTGAACTAGGGCAGCGATATTTTGCCACTTTTATTTTCAAAATATGTGCAATTTATAAATTTCACGTTCGGTACCAAATTGGTGGACATCATCTTGTCTCAGACAGAGAAAGAAAAACCATTTTTGGGTGTCAGACTTTAGAGTCACAGTTGACATTTGAACATCAAAGCCACCAATCAAAATTCACGTAAAATATGTAAGACATTATTATTATGTTTATTTTTAATTTTTATTTTTAGTAAGGAATATTTTTTTAAACGTGTACGAGTAGGGTAGACCGGACCACGTTTACGAGGATTTTTTTTTTTACTTTTATGTTTTACTTTAGGAAACTTTAGACATTACGGCTTTATGAAGCAGTTAATGGAGTCAAAATTGGTATATTCAGTTGTTGTTCAGCTTATGTTTTTAACCGTTAAAAAAATATTTTTGAGTTCAAGTTGGTTGCGTTAACCTGCCCCGAACACGGGGCACGTTTACGCATATTAATTTGACACTTAACGCGGTTCTGTTACTGCTTTGAACATAATGTCTTACCATCGCTAAAATAAAGCAAATTTATTCCAGTGTATAAAGTTAAAGCTGAAAAGGCATGAAAACAGCACTATATAATTGTAAGCTATAAGATACAAATGTGTAACTTAATTAAAAATTAAATGGTAATTTTAAAAATTAAATAGCCAAAAATGCGAAAAATGTTTGAGACAGTTAGGAGCGAAAAAAGTGTCAGTGGCAGGTTTAAGTAAGATACAGTAAGAACGTGCGTAAAGGTGCTTCGACGTTCAACGCGTAAACTTGCCCGTCGCCAAGTTTAGATTTATTTTTAACGTGAAAAAAAATTAACAACATTTCAGTTCATACAACTACAAATTTCAAAAAAGGATAAAATTCTGATAATTTTCATATATTTGTTCCGTTTTAACTAAGTATTATTTAGCTTCAAAACGTTCAACACAAAATTTACTCAACTTGGTAGAAAACAGATTATTCTTTCTGCATGCTAGACCGAAGCTCGACTAATGCTCAAAAACTTGTGAGAATATTTGCTAGGGAGCAGTATCAATCTCTTATAACTGTTGGCTCTCCTGTTATAATTCGTTTTGAAAAAAGGGCACTGCGTAAACGTGCCCCATGCGTTAACAAGCCCGGTCTACCCAAAATTTCTCACAGGATCGGTCAAATTTTTATGCGGACCGGTGCAACCGGTCTTCCGCCGAATCACCGTTTCAGAACCGTAAATTTAACGTCTTCAAAATGAATTTCACTACTCGAAAGAAAAA
The DNA here is from genome assembly GCF_026930045.1 of Uloborus diversus. Classification (NCBI taxonomy): domain Eukaryota; kingdom Metazoa; phylum Arthropoda; class Arachnida; order Araneae; family Uloboridae; genus Uloborus; species Uloborus diversus. The sequence continues at coordinate 110,799,251 of NC_072737.1, read as the reverse complement.
AAAAATGTCAAGGAGTATTTTCACGCCTTGGAAAATCAGACGCTCCAGCAAAATCTCTGTCAAAAATCATACATCTTCAAACACTTATTTCATTATTTACAGCCTTTCTTTCTCTAGCTTCCAAAATTCCTTTACTAAAAAGAAATAATATGAAGTTTGTAGTAATAGTTAATTAAACGAATGACACGTAAATCTCAGCTTAAAATACAAGTTCGTTCTAAAGAAAATAACTTGTGTGAGTTACAAAAACATGAAAGACTTAGGAAGATATAAATCATTGCTTTCTTTCCAGAACATATTGCTACTAAATTATTTGGAAAACTGAATTGGCATCATCATTTCAGTTCTTTGGATGGAAAAAAAAAGGCAATGGAAATAATAATTACTAATTTTGGTTCTTTTCATGTTTTAAATTTGCTTGTTGAGCGAAATCGGAGCAAACAGCCAAAAAAAAAAAAAAAAAAAAAAAAAAGAGAGAGAGAGAGAGAGAGAGAGAGAGAGAAATGTAAGAGGATTACAAAGAATTAAGAGTTGGTTGAGGAAACGTTGAAAATCATTTGAACTAAAAACGATGCATTCATTTACAGTCAATTTCAAAGCAAATTATGATTTAAGCAGGAATATATAAAAGAGTTGCAACGTTATGCTTTGTTCAATGTATTTTTTTTTACAAATACAAGAAAGAAAATTATATACATTTAAATAGAGATACAAAAATACTAATAATTCAATTTATAAGGATTTCAACGAATAAGGGAGCATTCCTAATTGCATTCCTAAAGTTTTCAGAAATAGTTAACTACAAAGAACTATTAAACTATGCAAATTATGACGAGAATATTAATGGTAGTGAAATTTAAGTACATTATGAGCGCAGCGATGAGGGCGGGGGTAAACCGTTCCTCAGAACTTTTGGTTTTCCGCCGTTTACCAATTCTAGTACTGTAATTATACATGTAAGTTTTACTGTCATCAAATATTCCCCGTCAGGAGAAAATTCTGGCTGTGCAAGTGACACGCAAAAAAATAAATAAATAAATAAATAAATAAATAAATAATATTAAAAAATTAATTTGAATTTTGACATCTGGAATTCAAATTATGTTTCTCGCAAACACGTGTGTGTATGTGTATTTAGGGGTGTGTGTTTGTGTCTGTGTGCAGGCATGAGTGTGCGGGTATGTGTGTGTGGGGGGAGGGGGTAGGTATGTCTACGTGTATGTGTGTGTGTAGATGTGTGTATGTATGTATGCATGTGTGTGTAGGATATGGACGCAACCTGGAGACTGTTTTCGGTAGAGAAGCAGCATCGGGAGGGGCCGGTCGACGGCGGTGCTGGCAGAGGGAGGCGGCGGGAAAATAAAATCATAGGAATATCAAAACAGTCAAATGAGAACAATAAGCAATCGTGATTGCTCAATAAATAAATAAAAATAAATAAATAAATGAAATAAAATAAAAAAATAATAATGATAAAAATAAAAGTAATAAATAGATAAATAAATAATAATAACTTATCACGAACTTGACGAATAGAATTTAACTACATACCCGTGATGTGTCACTGAAGTAGGATGTTAAATATAATAAGTATAAAGCATTATTAAATATATTTAAGTTTTGGGAGTTGTCTTACAGCAATAGTACTCTACAAAATATAAATACAATGGGAAAATTTTTGCAGGATTTCATAATGTACGAAATCTGAAAATATGGCCCTACAAGAGCCTAGACTAATAAACATATCACTACGTAACTACTAACAAAACTGGTGGATATTTTTTTTAATATAAAGCTACGCAGTTTTATTTCTTATTCAGTAGATAACTAATTGCACTGAATCAATGCCATTTTTACATTCAATAACAGCTTACCAAATTTATCTCAGTGCCAGACTCAAAGTTTAATGACGTGAACGTGATTCTACAGATGCTAATGAAGAAAATATTATCCCGTTCATGAGCAAAACATCTTACACAGATTTTTACCACCTGGAAAAAAAAAAAAAAAAAAAGCAAATGTAAGTAATGTGTAAATGAAATGTGTAATAAATTAAAGTCTTTAAATTCGCAGCATACGAATCTAGGTTCTAGTGAAAAATTCAAAATATTACAAACTGTTTCACTTTGGATTCATTCGGGAATCAAATGCTGTGCTTTCATTGAAAATACTCCATGCAGCTCCATTTTAAATTCATTTACAAGTTAATTTTTATATGAATTTATCAATCCTATTTCAGAGTAAAAGATTCACAGAAGCACAGAATGGTGTCCTTTCTTGAGCAAGTTTATATTCACCTGACGAAAAAACGATGAAATTAGTTTTATCTCAATCCTATACGCCAGAGACATTTATGAAATAAGGTTTCAGTGAACTGTGAAAAAAGTACTATTCGATATTTTAACGCGAAACCTTACTCAAATTTGCGCATGCGTCAGGTCTCTTCTGATCTTATCAAAACAAGGGTGATCGCAAGAAGGAAGTAACAAGCAAGCAAAAACTGAATGCACCGGGAAGTGCGCTTCCTTAAACCATCACCCCTTTTTTCAATTGGAACCGTTCGCAGCTGCTAGTCGCGGAGTTCGAGAACAGACAATATTGTCACAATGTATGGCTTTCATTTACATCAATTCTCGAATACGTCTTTTTTATTGAAATGACACTTAATCAGTTCTTGCACCAGAAATTTACATTTATGCCATTCAGTAAAATTCTGGTGTAATGAAAAAAGTGAATGTTCTCAATTTTCACGAAATTCTGCGTTGGAACTTTTACCATTTACAACTAAATGCATGTCTTCAACTTATGTGTCCATAAAAAAAATATATATCGCTACAGATTTCATGCCGAACCTGATCTGAGAATGCCACTTTCATCCATAAATCGTAGTATGAGAATGCATTACTCATACTTAAAAAATACGATTAGTCATATCATTATATCTGAAGCTGCAAAATTTTAATTGAAACGAATTATTTAAAGACGTTTGAAGCAATTTAGCGTTAATTTTGGAATTACTTTTGCTAAATCAATAAATACATTTTTTCAATGAAAAATGCATGTATACTGCAAATAAACCATTTCTAGAATGCTACATTCAAACTATTCTGTAGAGCAACGTATCTCAACCTTTTTTAACCCTCGGACCGGCGGGAACTTTTGAAAAAGAAAAAAAAAAGAAAAAATGGTGAACCGGTGACATTTTTTCTTTAATTTTTCTTTCTTTTTCTTTTCTTTTTTTGCAAAAAAAGAGAAAAACCTTTCATCTGCGGACCGTTAAACACGTGTGAAAAATTTTGCGAACGACTGAGGGTTTTTTTTTCCTTGAGAAAACAGTGGATTAATAAATTAAAAATAGAACTTTACTTTTTTTTAAGGAATTTTTTTAATGTGGAAGAGCGAAAATCTCTGTGGACCGGTCAAAATTTTCTCACACCCGATTTCGGGGCGCCGGACCATCGGTTGAGAATCGCTATTATAGAGGAAAGAGAAGAAGTTCCACAAATAAAGTCGACATTCATAAAGATTCCACTTTTTCAACAAATTAAGAAACGCTGTTATACGCTGATACACGGCTTCTCAAAACTCTTTTAAACTTGGCGAGTAAGGGAAAACCCTTAACATCAGCCCGCCAAACACTCTCGTTCGTGCCTTTTTTGCAACAAAAATAACTCTTAAGATGAATAAGAAAACGCATAGAACCAGCCACAAGAAAAATGTTATTTAAAACACACAGTCTTCGGAAAACTTTCTCAATAAACAGTAGGTTTTTTTTCTTTCTTTCTTTCTTTTTTTTTTTTTTTTTTTTTTGAAGCGAGCTTGAAGTTAAAAAGGTAAGCGCTGGAACAGCTTGGAACAAACCCCCAAACAACGAAAATCTTGTTCTCGAAGGAAGAACTGCGTAATGTTAGCTACAGATGATGTTTGGCTCTAGATCAAATATCGTCTAAACATTTCCAAGCGGAGATACTGAATCGGTTATACGGGCAAAAAAAGCATTGCGTACAAGACAGCATAGTTAGCACTATCAGCATGTTTAAGCAGGCATAGAGAACATGTTTTACAGCAGTCTTTTTGACGTGGAGGAATTCTATGCTGTGGATTTTCGGGCTTACCACTGAAGGAAACGTATGAGAAGGGTAAAAAATAAATATGTGAGACCAGGGTCGCCTCGAACTTAAATTTTTGGGAGGGCAGAAATTCTCAATTTGCCGTATGGAACTCCAAATTTCGTCGAATGATGATAGTTTTGCCGAATGAGACTCCAATCGGACTTCTCCAAATGATGATAATTTTGCCATATAGAACTCAGCATTTTACTAAATGATGATGATTTTGCCGAATGGTCACAGAAAACTTGCTAAATCAGGAAATTTTTGAGAAGTCACTTTGACCTCCCGTGAAATAACATTGGGTCACATTTTCACAGCGTGCGTTTGGCAATTCCATCCGGGTTTAAGCTTTAATTTGCATATAGTGCGGAACTGCAGTTGCAGTGTGAGTTGCGCATGCGTCAACACTTCCACTTTTGCCTTTTTCGGTTAAACGGTAAAGATTTTTGAATAGATAAGAAAACTGCTGTTGACGGGTGGAATCCGTATTTTCCGGAAAACTTTCCGTTATCAAAATAGGTTTCTGAGTTTTTTTAGTGCAACAAGTATTGAAGCATAACTGTCTTTCAAAACATCATCCTTTTTAGCCACCTTTCCCTTAATAGTAAAAAAGTAAAAGAAAGACGAAAACAGTTTGAAAGAAGGCTTAATATATCGCAAAAATATTACAAAAAAAAAAGTAAAAAAAAAATAAAAAAAAAAAAAATAATGAAATAAATAAATTAAAAAAATAAACGATTGAAAATTAGGGTAGTGAGATGGGGTAAATGTGTTTCTGTCGCTCTTTCAGTCTGTCTGCCTCTCCCCCTCCAATTACTTTTGAGGGAATAGTACGATTCCAACAGACTTCTTTTTGTTCGTAAGATCTCGGCGAGGACACCTCATTCCTATGTTCTACTTTTTGATCTTAGCTATTTTTAGCAATTTAGATTTTCAGGAATTTTTTATTCAGTTTTGAACAGTTCAATAATAATAATAATAATAATAATAATAATAATAATAATAATAATAATATAAACGCCTACTGGCAAAATTTAAGACCAATATCCCTGTCTTAAAGACGGATTTGCTATGTTGGAAAAGCTCTTGGTGAAGAATACGTATAGAAAGTATCTTTTTTTATTTGAACAATTTTTCGCTTCGTTTTGAAATAGTTCGAAAACCCTTAACATTAGGACCTAAAAGGGAACCAAATGTCAGCTTAAAATGTTAAAAAGGTACATTTGACATAATTTGCAGTCTTAGCTAATTTAGAGAATATTGATAAGATACTATAGTAAGTCGTTGACGGTATACACGAAAGTACGCTCGTTCACTTCTGGACGGACTTTCTTGTTCGTTTACAGGTACGAATAAAATAATCAAACACGTACTAGTATTCAACAATATCAGTTTAGGAAGCGGTGGTTTTATTAAAGTTTCATGCCTTGAGCAATATAAATAAGAGCAGGAATGCATTGAAGCAAAGGAAATAAATGCATACTAGGTTGATATGAGGACAAATAACAACCAAATACATTACGATGCATTCTTTTCAGGCAATACCTTATTTTTTTAAAATGTTTCAAAACATAATAAATTTAACAGCTAATGTAAAAATGAGTACGTGAAGTTCTACTTACATTTATTACTTATATAACAATAGCAATTTTTAAGTCAACAAAACTGTTGACACTTCTTAAACAGACCTTTCTGGAAGTTCCTTTGATTATCAGACCACCAAAGAAGAAGTCTGTTTGTAACTGGTAATCTTAATAAATGATCAGATAACAGAAATTAATGATAAATTTCTATTTATGTCATTTTTGAAGTCCGACTATGTATTTAATGTGGCAGTACGTGATTTGAATACTATTAGCAATTCGATAACTCATGGGTTCTGTTTTATCTAGCCAAACTTTTAATTGTCAATGAAACATTGTAACTGATTGGAACGCAAAAACGTTCTAAGAGTTTCAAAATTGTTTAATGAGCGTTGAGTACATCGATTTATCTCCATTTCGATTGAAATAAATTGTTTTTATATTCAATACAACCTAGTTATTTTCGCATGTTTGAATTAATGGAAGATGCGGTTCTTCATCGGAACTTATCATTATTTTTAATTGAATTTTATCTGTGCGAAAATCAGCGTGTAATTCAGAAAATAAACGACATGAATAAAATGGAAAGACAGGAGTGAAAATGACGTCTGTGTGTAAAAGAAACATATCTGTTCCGGTGAGGAGAAATAAAAGTATTTTGAAGGCAAGGCAGTTAAACTTAAAACTTCAACGATAATTTTTACAAATCCAGTAACCCAGCGATTCTGACCAGAAACCATAGGATAGTGTAACAATGAAAAAATAATTAAATAAATAAATAAGTTGCAATCAAAATAGCATAGTGAAACATGTTTTTGGACGCACGAATAACTTGTGCTCGTGTTCCCGTTATCGAAATATGAGGCCTTAAAGAATGACGAAATTTAAGAAAAGTTGCTAAAACGCATCAGCTTAAGATTAGCCATTTTGGATCGGAGTTCTCATTGTTGCACTGCTAGGGTTACCACAGCAAAGTTTCGAGGTTCGCCAAATTTGCCGAAAATCACGGGACGCGGGAGCGTCCCGCCCCGCCAAGGAAACCAAACGTCAGCAGCCAACAGAAGCAAATCCACCGCAACAGACGAAAAAAAATAAAAGCGACCAAGAACAAGATTACACGACAGAACAAGTTCGGGTTTTTTAGGTTTTTCACCCCTCTGTATCTCAGCCCCATGAAGACCCCCGGAGTTGATTTTTGGTACACCCAATCTCTGGTGGCCCCTGACGCCGTAAACCAAAATACAATCCCCTCGACCCTCAGGGGAAGGAGGTATTAAAGTTATAAAATCGCTGTTCAAAAAAGTTTTCGCTTTCTTTGACAGGGCTACAGCCCAGACGAAAAAAGGAATCAAGCTGAAATTTCGCACACACATTCCTTGTGCCCTACTGATGTGCCTTTTGTGCCATTTGACACCCCTTCCCTTCCTCCCTCGTTTTTACCCCCCAAATTGTACCTTCCCGGGGCTCTATCACAGCCCCCGGGGGGGGGGGGGTACGGTAATGATTTTTTGTATACATATTCTTGGGGGACCATTGAGTACGTATACAAAAATTCAACCCCCAGGGACATCATGGGCGGGAGTAATTAAAGTTTGAAAATCACTAATTTTGCCTAAATTCTTATGTACTTACTCTCAGCTCATAGGGTTTGTTTATCTCGGACTGCAATTGCAAGGTTAGAACAGATCTAACAGTTATTCCAAAGTTGTCTTAGGAAATGAAATTCAATCAAGACTAAAACATATCCAACAGCTGCAACTAGACGTTAAATCGCAGATATCACAAATTTGCCGCAGCGACTGCGCATGCGCACAGACTTAGCTCATTAGGCTTTCTGTTTTCAGATTCTATGTTGTTTGTTTATACTTAAGCAGAGAAACAAATAAATGAATGAGATTAGAATGCTGTCCCCCCTCCCCCCCCCCCCCCAAAGTTTTGCCGATACGAAATTTCCTTCCCCCTGTTTTTCAGTTTTGATATATTTATGGAGGGAAGAAATTTTGAATGTCGGCGCGAAACTGGGGTTGAACCATTACAATATTTTACGTGACAAATTATATGAAACTGTACGCATATGAATACGGCACATATAACTTTTTAATTGAAAGCGAAAAATAGCACTTTTGTATTGGTTTGCTTATTTTCTAAATTAATGGATTTTTCACAAACAACACATAATGAATTGAAAATATATGAAATACGTGTGTGGATATCTGTGCTTTGCAGTAATTTGTTAGCTGAAAAAAAATTTTGCAATTAATTTAAGCAAGACTTTTAATGAGCTTAGTCCGCGCGCAACATGCGCATTCGCTATGGCAAATTTGGGATATCCGCGATTTGACATCGAGTAAAGTTGTCTAGATCTTCTGACACATTCAAATTTAAAATATTTAATGGCATTTTTTTTGCTTGGTGATAACATGCGTTATTTCGTTTTTTAAATGAACTTTTAAACAAAACTAGGTATTAAACAAGACAAAGACTTCAATCAAGAAAAAGATATATCACCAAACAATTAAAATTATCCCATTAAACGTAAAATAATCCACGATTTAAGAAAAAATGTAATTAAACAAAAAGTGAAAAGCTAGGTTAAAATAGCCCTCAAGCTGTAAAACATTTAAAGAAACCTTCATGAAAATGTTGAATAATCTGTCAAATAAAGAAACTGTAATAGAATTTATTGCGAAGTTGTAAGATACTCGAAAACAATATAATTTAAAATATAGTATTTTATTATCCAAGAAGTTTTCTTTGCAACAGAGAGGATACAAGAATTGCAATAAAATTTAAACCGCCCATATCTCGCAAAATGAACATAGAATCTTAATAGTCAGAAAATAACTTGACGTAAAATTAGGCTAGCCATTATTGTTCCTTAAAAACACAAAACAGCGTTGTTTCAATTGAAACTTTTCTGACTTGAAGTTCTCAATTCTAAAAATACAGACAAAGTAATAATATCAATGCAAAAAGATGTGATATCTCATCAAAAACAATCCTGTTGTAAAAATTTCCCCGCCAAGAAAACCTTTAACTTTTCCGCACAAAAAAAGAAAACCTGTATCCTAAACCCCAAAACCCTCAGCCATAAAAAGTTATGATATCTAGTTTGCCCGCCAAGTATCTGCTAAACTATCATCCTCCCTCTTCTCCTTTTTCATCACAGCTACTTCCATTAGAACCTCCTCCCACCTTCAACTCCTCAGAAATATGGATAGATCTTTTAAATTGTTTATCTTGTTTGGCGGGAAGCTTTTTGCTCAACAAGCAACCACTTCACTTTGAAAAGCTTCCCGTCAAACAAGATAAACAATTTAAAAGATCTATCCATATTTCTGAGGAGTTGAAAGTGGGAGGAGGTTCTAATGGAAGTAGCTGTGATGAAAAAGGAGAAGAGGGAGAATGATAGTTTCGCAGATACTTGGCGGGCAAACTAGATATCATAATTTTTTATGGCTGAGGGTTTTGGGGTTTAGAATACAGGTTATCTTTTTTTGTGCGGAAAAGTTAAAGGTTTTCTTGGCGGGGAAATTTTTACAACAGGGTTGTTTTTGATGAGATAATACTTTATTTAATAAACCATCCACGTGCCACTAATAATCGCTCGCAGTGAAAAATCACCAAACACGATAACTTGCCAGAAAATACAACCACTCAAGCACGCGCTTCAATCCAAAATGGCTGATCTTAAGCTGATGCGTCGGCTCGTATATATAGGGGCCTTCGCTAAATTGTAGCGAGTTTTAGAGAAATGGAAGACACCGTATACCGATGCGACTTCTCCAGTTGTTTGCTATTTTGATTAAATGTGTGGGGTCGGTCTAGAAATTCTTTCCCAGACCACACTCATCGTGAGAAAAACATGTTACGCGGGTGTTTTATATCTGTCACCAGTATGGGAGCTGGATAAGTATAAGACCACACGTAAATACGGTTTTTGCTCCCCTTTTCTGAGAAATGTTCGAAATTAGATATTCAGAATAGCTGAATTCTATCCGAAGCTGGACATTTGTTGTGCACATAAACTTTCTCCGTTTGGTGTGATATGATGTCTGTGACACTATAGGGAACATTTTTCCACCACCTTGTCAACTTCGTCTGACTGTTGTAAACAGGGGTGCATTCCCCGCCAAAGGAATCGCCGTATATAAGAGAAAGTAAATAGGTCAAAGGGGGAGACACTCGTAGAGCAGAGATGCTGGTAAGTCGCGGAGTGGCTTACGCAGTTCAAAATATCTTTGTAACATTAAATAATCTGTAATTTGTAATATAGCTGTAAATATTGATGTCATTAAACGTCTCTAAAAGACCATGCATTCTCTTGTCGTCTTTACACAAGAAGTGGGATCGGTACAACCGTCACAAGTTTTGCAGATGGATTCCCTGCAACATGCAGACGGTGAAGCCGCGTGGTACTTTCCATTTTTCACCAAGTCTGTAAATTTGGCAACTTTTATTGTTAGACTTTAAGATCATATATCTCGACAACTGGGGGGGGGTGGGGAGTAATATTTTTCGCATAAAAAATGTAATATGCTCTTTTGGTCGCTGCTTATGAAATTTGTTTTCATTATTACACTATTCGTATGGTTCCTTGATGAAAAAAAAAGCTATTAAATTTTTTGCACCAACTTATACATTAAAAATCTAAAAGCTACTTTTGTCGACTTTGATATGTAAAAGCTCGCCAACTTGCCCAACAGCCTGGTGTCGAGTTTGGACCATTTTTTTGGTTCTGTCACGAAGGGTGTGAAAGCTTTATTTTCTCTTTTGTGAAGAAGGAACAAGTTTTGTTGCTCACTGAATCATAGGGTGAACTGACAAACGACAAGGTAAAGAATTTCGAACAGTTAAAAAGGTCTGGGATAGGATATAGTTCTTGGTATCGCAGGTTTCGAGGTTCGTAGTCCGACGGCATCAAATACCCACCGAATACACAAGAAGTATGCGCTGGTTAAATCTCGGGATCTGAAAATTCTATGACAGGTAGCGAGCGGTAAACATGGGTAGAGTTGCTGGTGACTTTTCTTCCCCTTCAGAGCAACGTATAAACTGTAGAGGTGGTGATAGATGATGCTGCCATCTATCGGTAAAGGCGAATGCCGGACTTCTGCCCATATAGTCCCTCACTTTCAGAAGACGTTCTCTTCTAACTTACTTTTACTCACTCTAAAAGAGGGTGAGTAGAATTCTGGGTTTCCTAAAAAAGCACCAGCAACAATAAAAACAATTATTTTCCAAAACCCTTTGATCTACTGTATTAACAAATGAAGAGCTTTGTGATTTGACTGAATAATTTTTAGTTAGGGGTTGCCCATAAAGGACGTCACATTTTGAGGGGGAAGGTGGGGTTCGTAAAATTGGGACAGTTTATGACAAGAGGGAGAGGGTAACAAGAAGTGTGACATCACGCAGTTTATAGGAATATATATATGAAAAATAGCGTGACATGTGACAAAGAGGGAGGGAAAAGGTGAAGGATGACACTTTATGAAAAAAGAGCGATGGGGTCAAAAATGTTTTAAAAAAGTGTGACGTCATATATGGACAGTTCTTTAGTAGAAGAAATAGTAATTAGAATTTGGTAGTAATTAGAGTAGCTTAGTAGTAATTATAATAATTTGGAAATTTCTCTTTAAACACGTTTTTCACAACTGTGTTAGCATTGTGTCATAACATGTGCGAGAAATATTACTTCGATTAAACCAGCAATCGTCTTTTTTTCCATATAAGCTGCTGATATCCTGACAATCACCCCGTTTCATGTGTCGTCGTTCCCTCCCACCACGAATCAGAAGAAAAAAAAGAGGAAACCATCAAAGCAAAAACATCCACAGCTAAAAAGGAGTTGAAAGAGCCAAAAAAGAAAATGGCGGCTTGAAAGGCAAGACAAATGAGCATATAACATGAGACTTGTCACAAGTCGAGAAGAACGCTTCACAAGTGAAAGATCGAAGGCACGAAACATGGCAGCCCTCGCTGGAGAACCAGAAAGAACGCCTCAAAGAAAAATCTAAGGGAAGATTCTAGATCTTGGAATGTTAAAAGGACCCACGTCTTATGCTACTTCATCTCTTCCAAAAATTTTTGGAAGCCTTCTCTGTCTCCCGCCAGCGAAAGCTGGATAAGAGTTTGCATTTTTTCTCTTCTTGATCTAGTTCCGACAAGCATTAGTAGAAGTGGAAGTTATTTAGATTATCAATAAAAGAAGCTATTTTGGCTCTATATTTGTTGCTGTATAAATCTTTTGTTGGAATTCTTTTAAGTCAAAACGAACTCGACTTTTTTTTTTAAATGGCAGATTAGATTTTTGAGAGGACATTTTTATTTTTTCTTGCAAACCATTCAGCCATTTTCTGGAATTTATCCGAGATCTACAGCTTTTTTTGCTTCAAATATTCTGCTTGATGTTTTATTATTTTACATTTATTTTGCATATTTTATATTTGTTTTATTTACACAGGGGGCGGGAAACCCGACTTCCTTTGCAGCAGAGAGCTGGATTAGATCTAATCAAGTTACAAAATCTACAGCTTAACAGTTTAAACATCGCAACATGTTAGTTTTCAGATCGTACATAATAATCACCAAATACCTTTTAGCTATTTATAAATAATATTCTTTTTTAGAATTTACATAAAGTTATCTTTAAGACTACAAAGGTTTTTCCATCTTCTTTTCTTTTCTTTTTGTTCTTTTTTTTTTTTTTTGACTTAGTTTTATGAGTTTTAATGATAATACTTTTCTTAAAAACATAATACCTGCTTTATGTATATTAAAAAACGAAAAAAAAGCTATTTTAAGTAATTTATTTACAATTAGTCTTGTCTTTGTAACAAGTTTCCGTTGAACTAATTTTATTACTTTGACGATTGCTTGCTTAATCGTTATTACGAAGATAAGTACTTACTGTTGCCAAATATAAATTGCCTATGGATGTCAATAGTTCTTCACATTATAAAGAAAAAATATTTGGGAATATTTTATTTAGAATTGGTTCCTTTTGTATCAAACTTTCAATCTACACAGTCGATCGGAAGTCACAAGAGTCATAAACAGTGACAAAACACTTTCCATGTCGTAACACAGCTGAATTCTGTGTCATTTTCTTGGAGATATTTTACGGCCGAACAAATCCAAATCCCTGAAACTCCGCAAAGTATCTACGGGAACACGTACTAGCAGAATTTTGTTGTTTTAAGACATGGAAGATGTTCTGCCAATGTTTAAGACTTCATGGCAACTGTATATAACAAACCTTCATCCACAACTAACATAATGTTGAAAATAAAAGAGGGTACGCCCATTTACGCACCACTCTGTAAAACATGAGTATTATGGCAAAGGTATATGATTATGGAAACGAGTAGAAATGTATAGCCCCAGTCGCAGAATGGACGAAAGACTTCTCTATAGCGTGGTCAGAAAGTGGGCATTATATCCCCCATTTCTTCTCAACATTCTGTTAGTTATGGATAAATGTTTGTTATACACAGTTGCTTTGAAGTCTTAAGGGCCATAAACACTGGCAGGACATCTTCCATGTCATAACACAGGTAAATTCTGCGCCATGTTCTTGCATATGTTTAGCAGAGTCAGAGGGATTCGAAGAAGTTTTACAGCAAAATCTACGAGAACATGGTGCTGTGTTACGACACGGAAGTTGTTTCGCCGATGTTTAAGACTCTTGAGACTTCAGGGCAACTGTGAAAAACAAACATGCATCCACAACCAACACATTGTTCAAAATAAAAAAGGGTGCACCCACTTTTGAACCACTCTGTAAAACATGTGCATTAGGGCAAAGGTATAGCTACAAGAGCGTAAACATGTCAGCTTCGCAATCAGATTGCACCAAAAGGGAGCAACGAGAAGCGGGAAAGTTTTTGTTGGCCTATAAGCTGAAGCTAGCGATTCGAAAGAAACGCCGTGGTCTACTCTCAAAGAAAGTTTGTAGTTGCAAGACAACGCCTGGCCGCACACGACTCTTCACGGCATAGAAACTATCAACAATTTATGCTTTGAGACCCTGAAACACCCTCCCTACAGTCCAGGTCTCGCTTCCTCAGACTTTTATCGCTTTAGACTGCTCAAGGAAGATTTGTGAATCGTCGATTTGCATCAGACATGGAAAAAAAGACGGTGCAAAAGTGGCTTCATGACCAACCGAAAACCTTCTACCAGGTAGTTGTGGTCCGTTGGACCAAGTGCATTGCTAAAGGTGGAGACTAAATCAAAAAAAAAAAAAAAAAATGTTGCACACACCTATCTTAGTTGAAAAACAAATTATGTTTTTCGCAATCACGTGTGTGTGTGTGTGTGTGTGTGTATGTATGTGTGTGTTTGTGCATATGTGTGTAGGCGTGTATGTATGTGTATGTAGGCTTGTGTGTATGTATGTGTGTGTTTGTGTCTGTGTGCAGGCATGAGTGTGTTGGTATATGTGTGTGTGTGTGTTTGTGTGGGTATGTATGTGTGCATATGTGTGTGTAGTCATGTATGTATGTGTGTAGGCATGTGTTATGTATGTGTGTAGGCGTGTGTTTGTATGTGTGTGTGCATATGTATGTATGTATGTGTGTGTGGGTATGTGTGTGTGCATATGTGTGTATGTATGTGTGTGTAGGCGTGTGCGTTTGTGTCTGTGTGCAGGCATGAGTGTGTTGGTATGTGTGTGTGTGAAAGTGTATGTATATATAAGTGTGTGTGTAGCTGTGTTTGTATGCGTGTGTGAGTAGATTATGGACGTAACCTAGAGACGGTTTTCGGTAGAGGAGCAGCATCGTGAGGCCGGTCGACGGTGGTGCTGCAGAGGGAGGCGGGGGAAAAATAAAATCATAGGAAGGCGAAAAACAGTCAAGTGAGAACAATAAGCAATGTCAAAAAAAAAAAAAAAAAAGAATTGCTCAAAAAAAAAAAAAGAATGTAGAACAAAACGTGTAAGTAATTTATGACTTAATATTCTCGTAGAACTATCCTGAAAAAACAAAATACTGCGCAATAAAAATAGCATTCAGTCTAATTCTAAATAAAAACCACCAATGCTGTCAAGAGAAACATTTATATTCTTAAACTGCAAGTTTTCGTTTGATGGATTTGTGTTTAATTTTATGTCAGCATGTAAGAAGAGATATTTGTCTTGTTGCCAAAGCATCAAAGAAATGTTAATGATTTATTAATGATTTAATTCTTGAATGGAAGTGAGAAAATGACGCTAACTACGAAGTATTTAACCCTTAGTATTTCATCATCTCGAAAGTCAGACTATTTTTAGCTAATTTTGAATAACCTCTGTAGTTCTTGTGTTATCCTGCACTGTTTCTTTGTTTCGATACCTTTATTCTGCAGACTTATAGTAACAATGCAGCTAACAATACTTTTGAATGTTCGACAGGTTATTCTTCTCTGTATATGAATATTTAAGTAAGAGCGTAAAAAACGCAATCAATAAACTTTTACAATTTGTTAGAAAACATTATCTACACAGTATGATAATTTTGTTGATTTGATTTTCAGTCGCATTTTACTTTAAAGGTATTGAATACTACTCGATACAATGGTTGGATTCTTGAAATATAGTTCAGTGGCAGAAACTTCAGGCTCACATTGCTATATTTGAATGATTGATGTGATGCAGTTATCCAGGAAAATAATTTTTCTTCTTCCTTTCTCCATCTTCTTCTTAATCAGTAGCGGGTACAAGGGGAGGCTCATGGGGGTCATGACCCCCCCCCCTTAACTGTCAACACTAGCATCCGTTCCCATTACGTTGAAGCACTTGATTAATTACGTGTAAACAATTTCAGTAACCTTTCAACTCATTAATTTTTTTGAAAATAACTATTTGAAATAGTACTTCTCCTTTTTCCTTGTTTGTGAAATTACTTAGCAACTTTTATACCTTATTCTTGGCTGATTTGGTATTTGGTTTTGGTGTTTGGCTTATTAACACTTGAGCAGCTTCATAAATTTTTCGTGCCCAAAACTGTAAGTTGATTCGAGGGGGGGGGGGTTAGGATCATTCTTCAGTGAACATCCCCCGCCCTAAAATAGTAGTCTGTATCCGCCCCTGCTCTTAATGCCCTTCAATCATTGTGATAAAATTGTAAATGTAGTTTAGGCTTTCCAATTTGATAAGTAGGAATCAAACTGGAGTACCAATTGTGAACATGGTCAATATATAGAGAGGTAACATTTAAACAGGGCTAAAAATAACGTTCATAGTATGGGGTGTTCAAGGGTGTTCAGAGTACAGAGAAGTCAGCCTATGCTAAATCTATGGAGTTTCACCGAGACCATCGAAATGTGTTCAGAATATCAGGGTGTTCCCATTAGGGAGCGTTCCGATAGAGAGTGAGCTCACTGTATATACATAACTTAATTTTCAGGAATGTTTTATTTATCTCGTGCTTGTGGCCTCCCGTTCACATCAAAAATTTTTTGCGCAAGTAAAATTTTTAATCTTGACTCTATTTTTATCATCCATATCTATGTAGCTAATCTAGACTTAAGAAACTGAAATAAGTAACTAAATCTAAAACTATGATCTTACACATAAGAAGTACTTCTTAAAGTTAGTAACCAAATTTCTACGTATTCAATGTAAAAAGTAAAAAAGTATGTAACTAAGTAGGCAGAAAATACAAGTTAAAAACAAAGGTCATGTATTAATATAATGTGAAAGCATTACTTAGAACAGCGGTTCCCAACCTTTTTCTCTTTGCGAACCCCTTGGAACAGGCAAAAAAGTTCGCGAACCCCCTGAAGTTGAAATTAGTAACATGTAAGAAACAATAAAAAAACAGCATGTTTGCTTTCCATTTTTTGCAGCATTTGATTGCAATAAACAAAAATATTAATTGTAAAATATCATTAAGTGCAAACATTAATAAAAAGTTAAAACTACATCTACAAGAAAAATTATAAACAAGAAGTTTTATAAACCAACTATTTTTTTAAGCATACTTTAAATTGGGGAAAAAATCCTTAATGCGATATTTGTGGCTGTTTGACGGAACAAAGAAACTGAAAGTTTGGTTCAATGTCTGACAGTTTGAGTCTTAAATCAGGCTCTGCATTCAATCTGCTTCGGTATTTATCTTTGAGATATAAGTATAGGAGGAAAATCCTTTCTCGCACAGATATGTTGTACAAAATGGTAATAAAATTCGAATTGCTTTTTTGGACAAAACGGTATAGTCATTTCTTACACTGAGCCAGAAGTCAATTAACGAGAGCTCTTTAAAGGTAGTTTTCAATGAATTATCACAGGATAACTCGATGAGCATTTCCTTTTCAGGAAATGTCAGGGTGTTCTCTAAGCATGGATTTCCTTCAAAAGGATTGCGTATCCAGTTGTTTGAGATAGGGACGTTACGTCTATTAGGAAAGTACTCGTCAAAAGTTAGTTCAAGATGTTGCAGATGTTCACATACATTTCTTTTAACGCTTTCATCAAGTTTCATCGAGTTTTCTGATAAAAAACTACTAAGAGAAGTAAAACAAGAAAACTCACCCATTTCCAGGCATTGGATCCAGAAATTCAATTTTTTTAACCATAGCCTCAATTTTATCATATACAACGAAAATATTAACAACTGCACCTTGCAAGGATAGATTTAATTCATTTAATTTTGAAAAGATGTCAGCTAAATATGCAAGCCTTTGCATCCAAAGAGGATCGAATATGCAAGTGGACAAGTGAAATGGATGAACAACAAAAAATGCTTGGACTTCTGACTTCAATTCAAATAAGCGTGTCAAAATTTTGCCACGGGAAAGCCATCTAACTTCTGTGTGAAGAAGTAAAGTAACATGAAGGCTTCTCAATTCCCCACAAAGCGCGTGAAATAGACGGCAGTTTGTGGCACGTGATTTTATGAAATTTACAATTTTTACCGCATCATTCAAAGTAGCGGATAATTCTGCGGGAATACGCTTACATGCTAATGCTTGTCTATGAATGTAGCAATGAGTCCATTCAATTTTCTCGTTGATCTTCTTTACTCGCACCACAAAGCCAACAAATTTTCCTGTCATTGATTTTGCACCATCCGTGCACACACCCACACACAAAGACCAATCTATTCCATTTTCTTACAAGTAACTGTTGACCAGTTCGAAAATTGCTTCTCCAGTTGTGTTGGTTTTCAAAGGTTTTGCAAATAGTACATCTTTAATTGTATCGTTAAAAATATACCTAACATAGACAAGTAATATTGCAGCGTTTGCTACATCAGTCGACTCATCAAGCTGGATCGCAAAATTATTCTCTTTTATTCTATTCACAAGTTCTTTCTCCACATTACTTGCCAAATCAGTAATTCTGCGTGATACTGTGTTGTTTGATAGCGGAACCAGGTCAATTTTTTTGCTGACTTTTCTCCCAGCATACACTTAGCAATATCTTTAGCACACGGTCCAATTAAATTTTCTGCAATTGTATGTGGCTGTCCAGATCTTGCAATTCTATAACTGACTCGATCTGAAGCTTCAAGGGCCATTTTACTATCTTCGTTGGATTCTAACAGGAACGTAGAGACGCTACACTTTTTATTATATTCCAATTTTCTTTTCAAATATTCGATAAGTTTGTCCTTGTGTGATGGATGCTTTGTTTCGAGGTGTCTTCTCAGAAGTGACGGTTTCAAACTGCTGTTCGCTAGAACTTCGTTGCAGAGAAGACAAAGCGGTCTAGGTTCAGACTCTTCTCCAGTAAAATAAAAGCCCATTTGTAAATAGTCACTTTTACAAATGGGCTTTTTGCTTTTTCGCTTTTTTCCTTTTTTCTCCCCTAGTTCACTTTTCTGTTTAGTCGGGGGAGGCGGCAGTTCATTACAGCTATAAATTTTAAGTTTGGAGCCTTTTGCTGTCATGCTGCTATTCGATGACTGAATTCGACGGAAATTCCCGAGTTATATTTCAACCAGATGAGAAATAATACCCCTATGATGCATTGTTTGAGAATTCTTTATTTTTTTCGACATATGTATATTATGTATATTGTTTGATTGACTCCACGCGATGGCGCCTTTTTAAGGTCATCGTGATCCCCGCCACAGCTTAATACAACGTTTCTGCATGGCGCCTCGCAATAAGGAAGGAAGGATATCTCTTTTTGTTGTCTATCGAAAAAAAAATGAGAAAATTTCTTTTTAACCAAGATTATAAAACCGCTGTAAGATTCTTTTTTTTTTTTTTTTTGAGCTTAATACAAGAGTCTGGCGCGTTTTCAAATTAAAAAAAAATTAGTAACTATGTGTGCAAATTGAATATTTTATAATTTTTTACCAAACTGGAAAAAATCCGCCATTGCACCGAAATTTTCGCGAACCCCCTTCCTGCACCTCGCGAACCCCTGGGGGTTCGCGAACCACCGGTTGGGAACCTCTGACTTAGAACAATACTGCAAATGTTCGAAACTATTCAGATTTTAAAGAGAATAAAAGGCGAATATCAAACATCCAATTAAAAAACACATAGAAATAAAAAGTAAGAGTTCTATGAAAATATTTTTTTAACCGCTCAATTTTACTCTACGTATTCTCAAAGTTAAAATTATTTTTAGAAGATAAAATATACTAAACTACTTAAACAATATTTAAAGTAAACCATTTCAACTTCACTTCAACAATATTAATTAACATAGACATAAACAGTATCAGCTCATAGCTATAAGTTAGTTCTTATAAATATTTAACTAATTCATCGTATTCAATCTAAATTCTCACGCTTATTTAAGATTTAGCAATGTTCGTGAAAAAATAACTGTTCTTATTTCGTTATCTGTTGTTAGAAATCAGAGAAATAAATAACATTATGAAATAAATCTAACAAGCTGGAAGTTTTTAAAATAGTTAAAGTAATTACTGTCTTTTATTAAGTAATTACTGTTCGGGTGAAACTGTACTTCAAGTGGGGACAGAAATTACAAAACAATAGTTTTGGCCCAACTGATAAAAAATTGTTTCATCAATTTAATTTCAACTATTCATATTGTATAAAAATATATTTTTTGTTCAAAATTTTTTTAATTTACTTACAATTTCATAGGAGATAATTAGGGAGCGGAAATTAAGTTCAATAAAATCACGCATGGATTTTTTTAGGTGTTAAAGGGCTCCCAGACCCCCAGACGAAATAGTACAATAAACCATTGTTATTCTGTAAATAGTGCGTTGGAAATTGTTTTGTGGTCGGCTAAGACTATCTATAGAGTTTTATCGATTTATTTTCTGTTTGAGGCAGTATTTACTAAAGAAACTTAGGACGCATTCAAAATGATGTGCATAACGAAATAGTTTCGAAAATAGTAGACATATTCAAGTAGATAGTAAAAAGTGTATTTATGTATTTACTTATTTAACACTTTCATGATACAGTAAATGTGCAGAAGTTGACAAATGCTTCTTTAGGACAGGGGACACACATGATTTTTCGCTTATACATTTTTTAAAATCAATTTTAAAAGCAAAATGTGAGTAATACATATTTTTATTCTGCGTGCAGGTTAACAGCAATATCGACAGAAATGAGTTTTCGAGAAATTTGAAGAAAC
Source organism: Uloborus diversus (assembly GCF_026930045.1). NCBI lineage: Eukaryota > Metazoa > Arthropoda > Arachnida > Araneae > Uloboridae > Uloborus > Uloborus diversus. The sequence goes on along the minus strand of NC_072737.1, from coordinate 110,778,996 downwards.
ACATTTTGGATTCTATACTGACAATAGGGCAATTTTGGAAGTATACGTTTTATTTTCGCTCTTTTTTTTTCAACAGAAACAAAATAAGCAAGCTCGTATAATAAAGCTAACTACAGTAGATATAAAAATGCAAAAAAAAAAAAAAAAAAAAAAAAGATGAGAATTTTGCAGTTAGGGGGGGGGGAGGAGGTGCCGCTTGCCTGCCCACGACAGTGTTGTTAGTATTCTGAGTGGCACGTATATATTAAATAATGAAGATAAATATTTTAATGAAAGCTATAACATTAAAGACGCAAACGTTAAAGAATTGAGGAAACAACCCAAATATTAATGAGACCCATGCGTTAGACAAGAAAGATAAACCACTTTATGCCTCTCTTACTTTTGACGACCTTCCATGCGTTAAAACATTCAAAATATACAGTTTGAAACTTATAGAAACACATTTAAAGTTTAAGGACTTTGCGGCCTATGATAGCAGTGGCGTACCTAGCATGGGTGACACCCGGGGCGGTAATTTGTGGTGTCAACCCCCTCCCCTTTTACAAACGCTCAAAGAAAAAAAAAAAAAAAACTACTACATTTGTGTTATAACGAAATTTTAGTGGGCTAATGTACAAAAGACAAATAAAAGGTATGAACACTTTTAACATAACTTGACGCAAATGTGCAGGCCGTCGAGAAGTCAAAACAGAGGCTGTAGGACATATAACCCATAATTATTTGAAACGTGTGTCAAACATAGGAAAAGATAATGGATCGTCAGTTTCTGGGTATAGGAGGAAGTCATTATTAGGTCTAAGCATTGACAATATGAACCTATTTCTGATTATAGTATTCACTTCATGATATGGAGCGGGAAAGGAGGGAATCCAGGGGGTTTTCCCCAGATAATTTTCAAATTTTTAGTCTTAAAAATGCATTTTAACTTCATATTTTTCAAAAACTAGCAATTCCACTTTGGGTGTCACCCCCCAGGCGGGTGATACCCGCGGCGGACCGTCCCCTCGCCCTCCTCCCGTAGCGACGCCACTGATATTAGTATTCCCAACGTAGAAAATAACTCTAGTTACAAGATTTGTTTTAACAATATTTGTGTAAGGCGTGTAAAGCAAATCAATCCATCTCACTTTATTGATGATTTAAAAAAAAAAAAAAAATCAATATAATTTTCGACGCTTTATGTCATAGCTAAAAATAAAGATCCGAAAGAATGCAATAATCAATGCAGTTAAATTCATGTAACTTTCTCCTTTAAACATTACCCAGTCCGACATTTGTTCTCCTTACTTCTTGCAGCTGCTTTTTTCGGACGTAGTAACAATTTCATTCTTTCTTTGCTGGAGCTATAACACTATTACCAGCCAGGAAAAAGTTTCCAAGTTTTTCTGTCGACTCATCTGGATTTGCTTCGCGATTCATTGCTTTCCCTAGAATCTAGGATTTGTTCTAGACACACTTTCACTGCGATAAGGGACAGGATTGTCGGACTTTTAACTTTCAGGGTCTTTGTTCTTTGAGAAAGCTTTTTTATGCTTTCTGGTTTTTAAGATCAGTTTTATTTTATTTAATTATTGATTTATTTTCTAAGTACTTAATACCTCCTATCAAAAGAAGTGTTTTCTGAATTTCTTTTCATTGTCAATCCACATTCAGGGGCGCACCAAATTTTGGGAGGGCGGAAATCCTCAGTTTGCCGAATGATGATAATTTTTCAGAATGCAACTCCAAATTTCGCAGCAGGGGGGATTTTTAATTTTTTTGAATTTATTTTTAAAATTATTAATTGATTTATTTTTAATTTAAATTATTTATTTTATTTTATTTTATTATGTATACATTTTATTCCATTTATTTATTTATTTTATGTGTGTGTATGTCATTAGCGTAGCCCAGAATATTTCTAATAAAATAATAATCATAAATAAATGAATAAATAAAAAAGTTTCACAAAATAAATAAAATAAAAAAGAGAGCTAAAAAATAAAAAAAAAGGAAAGAGGGCTGATAAAAATTTCGGGAAGGAATAAACGCCATTGAACTTGGCGAGGCAGGGGGGGGGGATGGGTACCGCTGTTTCGCCGATTGATGGTAATAATTTTTGCCGAATGGAACTCCAAATTTTTCCCAATGACGATTCTTTTTACGAATAGAACTAAAAATTTTGCCGAATCATCAGACAAAATTGCCGGATAAGGAAATTTTTGGAAGGTCACAGTGACCTCCCGTAAGCTCCCATCGGGGTACCCCTGTCCGCATTTCCAACGAACCAATGCTTGCCTTATAGCAAGTGGAGACAACCTGTCTTTTATTAAGATCGTTTTCACGACCTGACATGTTACGGCAATAATATAGCGCACCGTTAAATTCTATTAATAGAAATGATAAACAATCTTTAGTTAACAAATAAATTTATATTTTTATTCTTTTACATGAACTGTCTAGAACAGGAAATATCTATGGTTAACTGCATAATGACTGGGATAAATAGGAGGATAAGAATAGGATAGAGTATCTTTGGTAGAAACAGTCTCATCCTAAAGAGCAACATGCCTCTATGTTTAAAAAGAAAAGTCTTCAACCAATGTGTTTTGTCTGCAATTGTGTATGGAGCCGAAACGAGGACACTTACATGCAGGGCAGTACAGAGGTTGAGGACAACTCAAAGAAGTATGCAGAGATGCATGCTCGGCATTACGAAAAGTGATAGGAAAAGAAATTCTTGGGTCAGAAGTCAGAGGAAAGTTTTTGATATAATAGAAAGAAGTAAGCGCTTGAAATCGCGATGGGCAGGCCATATTGCTAGAAGACAAGATAACCGATTGAACATTAATGTGTTACACTGGTACCTACGAGATATGAAACGACCTAGAACACGCCCGCAAACTAGATGGAATAATGAAATTCGAAAATTGGCAGGCATCAGATGGAAATCCCAAGCAACAGACAGAACAATTTCGAAGCAGTTGGAAAAGACCTTCATCCAGGAGTGAATTGACAATAGTTGAAAGTGATGACGACATGAACTGTCAATGAAAAATTACATTTTAACCAGTGAATGATCTGTATTCCTTCATGTCTGCAAGAGGTAAGTTTGTGGCAGCTATGTTTAGAAGTCCTCTAAAAAGACTTTTCTTCTGAGGGGCGTTGAACCGAAAAACTCTTGAAATGAACTAAGTTCGGCGCAGTGTAACCAGTTGAGTATTTTGACCAAAAACCCAACGATACCTACCTACAGGGGTGAATGGGTAAATTTTCCAGTATCAGAACACCGATAGTTGAGTCATGAGTCGCGTTTAATTTTTTATGAGATTTTTTCTTTTTTTTTTTTCAGAAAAGAGAGCAGTACCGGAACGACGCGACAGTCTCTGGCACCAATTCACTCCTTCCTTCCTACCACAGTAGAACTCCATTTATCCGAATCGCTTTCAGAAGGTCTGGAAAAATAATTAATGCGTAAAAGTACTGCGATTTGCAAAATAATGATTCTGACTTTTGCTTGTGCTTAAGTGCAGTACGTATGTACTGTACTAATGTACAGCAATTGTATGAGTATGCAAACTTAGCAAGTTAAAGTGTTGCCTTTTCATGTGATTAATTAAAATCTCTGTTTTTACAAATGTATTTTTTTCTCCTATTTTCAACGTACTCAATAATTCATTAAAGCATGGGTGTCTACCTGGAGGATCATGGCGCAGACTGCGAAATTGAAAAATTTTTAGAGGGATTGTTTCAAGAGGTATTTTTTCTCTTTTTAGGGGGCTCTTGTACTTGGGGGCTCTTTGTGGTATTGGGGGGCACCCCTGATTAAAGTCAACCCCTTTTTCGGAAAAACCCAATTATCCGAATTTCCGATTATTCGAATGGGGTCCAGTCTGAGTTGATTCAGATAATTGGAGTTCTACTGTATTATGTTTTATACGTACAAAGAAAAATTACTTGTAAATTTCAAGTATCATAAAAAAAGGTAAAAACAGGATTTTTTTGAAGAAAAGGAAAGTAAAAAAAAAAAAAAAAAACACACACAACTCATTGGCTCAATGAGCCTCAAAAAAATTCCCGAATCCATTGCCAAGTTTTCAAGAACTGCAACATGTCCTCTACAAAATCCTACCAGCGGCATTCAACTTCACTGACAACCATAATTTTTCCTCATCCAGTGCAATTACTCATGCATCGTTCCATGTCTTTAGATTTTCAATCCCGGCGAGTTAGAAATAAATCGACACGACATTTAGCTGTTCGCGCGACTTGTGCCACTTTGCGACGGCGTTCTATCAACTGCTATCTCCATCTGTCAGAGCCGTGACATCGGCATTTTAAGGCCTGGATATTTTGGCACAGGTCCGTCAATTTCTGGCAGAGTTAACGATTCGGAGAGAGTGTTTGGTGAAGTGCTTTCGAAGGCTCGAGACACTTTTAGAGGGGTGTATTCAGCCAAGGTTTAATGCGTCAGTTATCGCTCGGTAAAAAAATCACACTTCGAAAGTAGTTCAGGATTTATGAACTTCGGCCGACTGCAATTTTCTGATGGCTTTGAATTTAATTTCATGTGTGATGAAATAGGAAATTTAAATTATCTAACTGAGTGTTAGTACCCTAAAGTTACGATTTTGATTCGATTAAAATGCATACATCAAAACTAAATAATAAGTTTCATGCGTGCTAAAGTTTTACCGCTTTTTTGTATGAAGCGATTTCTGAAAATTGATGGTTAATGTACTTCCGAATTCCGAGTACCACAACTGGGCGGCTGCAGACTACCATTTTAGAGGGGGGGGGGGTCATGCTGAATAAAGCACCCCACCCCCACCCAGATAGAACCTGTGGTTTTAGGTACGAAAGCTACCTGAAACTGGTTGGGTGTGGGTAAAAAGCACCAAATCGGGTAGGAATCGGCACCTAATAGACGATAAACATTACAAATTAATTTCGTAAGCAATGAAAAAAAGTAGTATTTCAAATATTTGCTTTCAAATATAATTAATGAATTGAACACACAACTGAAATCAGTTACATTTTATTCATAAAGTGTTTGAATACAATGTGGACCAATACTATGGTTGACGGTTTGCCCCCGACACCCCCCCCCCTTGCGTCCCCAGGGCCCATCCCTGACTATATATTAGCAAAAATCCCTTTTCGAACAATTTATATCTTTTACTCCGACCTCAGAGTTTTCAAGTCTATGTTTAATGCCATCATTTATCTCAAGTGTGTCTGTTTTGTCAAATAGTTTCAAAAAGGCAATTATTTTATCTGCAAAGAGAAAGTTCTTCATAATGTATAACATTAAATACATTAGAGGTTTTTAGGATCAATGTATCTCTAGGAATTTCGAGCCTCTTCTTTAGGTGAGGAAGTGATTTCCAAAAAGAGTTTAATGACAAGACAAAGCAGTTTTCAGTTAAAGCAAACAAAGTGTTTCCCCAATATGCAACACGAATAAGCAACAAATGAAATTTCTCCTTTCTCGTTTTACTTAAAGCAATAAGACTTAGAGATTTCTGCTAATATATTAGTGATAGATTACATATTTAACTTGAAATAAGATGAGTGTGCCAAATAAGGCCATATAGATCAATAATGTTAACCCACATTTTCTCGGTAGAATACCAAAAATCCGCTAGATCGTGAATTTATCATAATCAAAAAGCATAACTGACGATTAAACGTCATCAGCAGGCAGTTTTATATCAATAGTATTGCTGCATTTATTTCAAAAGTGTCGAGTCAAAATTTCATGAACGCATTTAGCAGTAAATTTTGCTCCTTCATAGTTTACTGTAATTTACTAGTATAAAACAAATAGTTTATTGTTCTAGAAAGCCTAATTTATGCTGTTGGCGAATTCAAAAAGACGCGTCTTGCTGTGTACCGTTATTTTTCACGTGATTTGATATCCATAGAAAAAGTAGATTGTACCCCAGTAAGGCCTTGATAGGCTTTATTAGGACTCCGGTGTCTTTATCAAGATACCGAAGGATCGGGGTGGAGGAAATGATTCTGTGCTGCAAATACTGCACATATGTGCACGAACTGTGTGCAGGAGTGACCAAAAAAATCATAAAGTAACGACTCAGCGCCCCGAATGTGACGACCGATATTTCCCTTTCCATTTGAAGTACACATTTTGATTTTTTTTAAGTTTATTAAATGTTGTTCAATATGTTTTCATATTGACATTAAAGAATTTCTTAATTTTTTTAGTTTGATATAGTACTCTGATATTTTTCAAAGTTTGCCTGATTGGGTATCCGTGCTCCTAATAAGGCCAAATCGCCACTTTGTTGATATTGCTGAAAAACATAACTGAAACTTAAATTTTAACATGGAACTAATATTTTCTTATTTTTTATGAGGCATGTGATGAATGTGCAAAATTTGGAGTCAATTTTGAATGTGCAAAATTTGGAGTCAATTTCATCATTAATGAGCGAGATACTTACCTTAGGTTGGCCTTATTTCGCGCGCTTACATTATTGTTGCTCCTGTACCTCATGTCACTTCTATGGGTATTTACAGACGGAATTCAGAGTATGTCCTCATGAAAATGCGCTCTGAAGAATGCAGGGCTCCCGTATTTATTTTGTTAGAAATTATATCAACAAAACTGTCCCGAAGAACTAAAGCATGATTTTTTTTTTTTTTTTTGTGAAAGTTAAACTTTATATTTATTGCTCGATACAAAGCGCCCAAATATGTTGACAGCTTGGCAAAGTATGAATAATAAGTATTTAAATTATTTTTTTTTTTTAAATTTAATGTGCCACGTACTTAAAAACATTTATTTTGTAATTATAGGCTTATACATGCAATCATCAAAAATCAGGTTGTGTGCCTACTCATCGAAAGCCAAATTTAAATGATTAGAAAAAAAATAGATGGATGTAAATTCGATTTCATTCAGCGAATTTACTCAAAAATCATTGCCTCCTCCCCCCAAATCAGCTATGTAATTCTTCATATAAGCTGCTAAACGGTAAACTGTCTATGTTTGTATCATGATGTTGCTCTTTCTCTTTGACATGTAGCAAAATTTCAGAAAAATAACGAAAGTTTTGTTTTCTATCTATAAAATCCAGCATTGTTTAAAAAAAAAAGTATTTTTTCTCTAAATGCTTTTAAGTTGCATAAAAATATTTTTGAAAAGAAAAAAATAGAACCGCCATCCAAACTTCAACTGCAAATTGTTCTAAAAAGTGAAAAATAATTTTTTCTTTGAACAACTTTGATACTATTTTTAAACAAAGTTTTTGAAATTGGCCGAAAAACAAGAAATGAAATCATACGTAACCATATTTCACTTATTTGATATTATTTCATTTTTCATAAAAAACACTCCAAATTAGGAGCGAAAGATTTATTGTTACACAAATATGTTATAATTAATGTAATGTATGCGAGTTCTGTTAAAGGACCTGGGTTCATTAAAATTTATATTTTTAATTTTATCACGGTTACGTGTAATTTTGTCCATTGTTTTTGCTCCTACCTTAAAAGTTATGTTTAAAAGTAGTATCGAAGTTGTTCGAAGAATAAATTAATTTTCCTTTTTTAAAACAATTTCCAGCTGAAATTTTAAAGTCGGTAAAGACTGAGAGCAAAATTATCATAAGATGGACGAGTAAATTACCAAGTTATCATAACGTAGAACCGTAACATGGGAAAGCCAATTGGCGAGAAATTCACCACATTATTTGTAAATATACAGGCAAATCAAAAGATCTTTTAATTTTCTACTACGGGCAAAGCCGTGCGGGTACCACTAGTAATAAATAAAGAAGTTGTGATATTTTTGTTGAGAAACAAGAAGATGGATTTTGTTTTAAAAACTAATAGTGGTTATAGTGACTTCTCACTTCCGTGAACTTGAATTTCAGGGATGTAAATTAATGTAAAAAAAAAATGAACATGGTTTCATATGATTAGCATGTGCAGATTGTAGCAACGAAGAGAAAAAAAATATTTCCAAGAAAAATGTATCCACTAGGCCTATATTAATGGAAAACTCCTCACCTCCGTGAATCTCCCCTCCATGAGAGACCTTCTCAATATCATTATTTCTGAAGTGAAAATAACTGATGAAGGGAAATACATCAATCTTAGGTAGCAAAATTATTAAATGCCAGTATATTATGAAGTTTACAAAACGCTATTTTTAACACACATTTGCACTAAAAGGCTAACTACTAATTAAACCGTTTTTTAATTAGGAGAGCGAAATATTAGATTCCCACTAATCATTAAAATAGCTCATTGTTTGCACAATTAACAAAATTACTACTTTGATATTTAATTGGCCTCGGTTTTTAAACATTAAAAGTTTCTTTATTCTTTTTTTTATTTACGCAAACAAGGGCATTATAATTGTTATTATTATTTTAGTTTATGAGCAAAATAATTGGAACTTAGCTGGGACATTGTTTATGGTTACTTCTTGTAGGTAACACTTTCATGTTAAATTTTTTTAAAAAAAGAAAACAAAATGTTTCGAAATTGAAAAATATTTGCGTTCAAAAGTTACATTTTCTGGAGAATGACCCACATGCATCATTCAGTCTCCTTCTATACTGAACACCCCCATAATCTGAACACTTTTGTTCGGTTCCATGAGTGTTCAGAATAGAGAGAGCCAACTGTATATTTTTTCCTACTAATGCGCGGTTTGTAACCAATGGATTTTTTGCTGTAGAGACGAAACTAAAAATTTCAAAAACTCCTATGACGACCTCACTGTACTCATTCGAATATACAAATATACAAGACGAAACTTGACTGCAAGAATTGGGTTAACAACTATTCAAATGTGACTTAAGGTCGTAAGATTTTCAGCTGGGAGGCGACTGAACTCTGACAACGGAGAGCACAAAATATGTTTAATCCTAATTTTCTGTTCTCTAGTTTTGGATACAAAGTTTTTCTGCGTTAGAAATTATAATCAGTTCCGTTGTCTGTAAAGTCTACACTCAGTATCAAAAGCATAAGAACTTACATTTTTTTTCTAGTTTTTTAATTGAATTTATAAAACAAAACAGGAAGCAGTTATTCATTAAAATGTGGTATTAGATCAAATTATCTCAATAGTAATAAATATTAGTAAATTGTAGTTAGAGCTTAATGTTCTGAAACATGCATTGCTAAAGACGATGAAACCAGATGGAACTAAATTATCTGATTTCTAAACTGTTCATACGTCATCTTTTAAGCGACAACTTTTCAAAGCACCAAAAACCTTTTGTGCAACATTTTTTCTCGGAAAATATTAACTTTCATCACAAGACGATATTTAATTCCGGAAATGTTTAAAGATTTTTGTCTCAACCATCAAACTAAAGGATAAAATATTATTAACGCTCGCAACAAGGAACTTCAGATTAAACTAACTTCATTTACGAAGCAGGTGTGTTGATTGTTTTTAAAGACAGTGAAACCCGATACACTGAGTCAAATGTTAACAAACCTGCTCGATCTCTATTTTCAAGCAACCAGTTTTAAAAGCACCAAAAACATTTTGTGCAACAATTTCTTCTCTCAAACCATTAGATTCCATCACACAAAGATCCAAATCTATGTTAATACATTCATATCGAGGACCTACCGCATAGTAAAGAGATTCAAACGATAATCAACGAAATAAAGTAATAAAACTCTAATTAGCATTCATTCACACGTATTTTCATATCTATGACCATCTTCGAGACAGGTAAAAAGATAAGTTTTCCGAAATCTGATAACCCAAAAAGGAACTTCAGCCCCGATCTATCCCAATGCGTGTTCCAGCAGCAGTTACAACGTATTACCCTTCTGAAGACAAAAAGGGGTGAGGTTTCAGCCTATTATTGTACACGTACTTGATCTTAAAAGTCGTATTTCACCCAAACACTTTTAAGATTATGAAACTAAAAAATAAAAATTTAATTTGCATACATAACAAGATATTCATTTCTAACTATTTTCATTTAAGAAACAAGTATTGAAGCTAATGAAACATTTTAACCAGATTATATTTTTTTTATGTATTAAATTCTTAAAACACCAAAAACCTTTTGTACGACAATTCCTTCTCTGAAACTATTAAATTTCATCGCATGAAGATTCAAGTCTACGTAATTAACTCTCTTCAAAGACCCACTACATAGCTCAAAGACACCAACGATCATCATCCTCTTCATGGATTAGACTTTCAGCCTGTTCCAGCTTCTTAGTCTGTCCACTGCTTTATAGGTCGACTGTGGTCTCGTTAGCCTTTGGGTTGATAGTAGTGTAGACAGACGGCCCTTGGTAGCCTTCCCATGCGGCATTCTTACTTGGTCTCTCTATTCGATACGATAATCAGTAATATTTCCGTTACGGCCGTAGATCTGTAATTCTTTTCGTATATCTTCGCTTCTTATTTTGTCTTGGATGGTGCAATATTTGACAGCTCGGAGAAATCGCACCTCCGCCGTCTGAATTCTGTTTGTTGTCTGGGAGTTCATGGTCCATGTTTCTAAGTCATAGAGCAGTGCTGGCACTGCAATAACCCTATAGAACTTCATCTGAGTTTCTCTTCTTGTCTTTCCTTTTAAGGTTCTCATCAGCGTATCACAAATATTTTGGAACCTATACACTTTGTTTTGGATATCAGAATCGTGTTGGTATGAAATGTTGAAGCCAAGGTAATTGAAATTATTGACCTGTTCAATAATTTGGTTGTTGAGGACGACTTTAGTTCTTACCGGCTCCTTTCCCCGGAATGCAATCGATTTTCTTTTCTGTATCGAGATCTTCATATTGTAGTCTTGACATATTTTTTGCAGTGTGTAAAGGGATCGTTGTAGGTCATCTTCATTCGATTGGATAATGATCAAATCAATATTGTATAACAGTAATGTATTAAATACAGTTGTCATGTTGAGTGGAATACCAGTATTGACCAATGCTTTACAAGTGCGTAAAACGTCGTCAATATAGATGTTAAAAAGAGTTGTTGATAGACCACAACCCTAACGCACGCCCTGATTGGTTTCTATTTTCATTGTGTCAATTTTTATTTTTGTGCTTTGATAGAGGGATTGGCATGCTTGTATTAGGTGTATAGGGATGCCTCTTTTCTTCATTATAGTCCATAATTTTTCTCTATCTGTACAGTCAAAAGCGTTTTCAAAATCTATAAATAGCATATGCGTTTCAAGGTTAAATTCTCTACGTTCTTCCATTAATTGTTTTACCACAAAAACATCGTCTATACAAGACCTACCCCATCTAAAGCCTGATTGTTCCTCCAATAACAACGGGTCAATAATCGTTCTGACTCTAGTGTTAATTATCTTACTGTATAGTTTGTAGCGATATGTTACAGAGTATCGTGTAGCGTAACGATATTCCAACGATAATCAAGGAAATAAAACAATAACATTCTAATTAACATTCATTCACATGTATTTTCATATCTTTTTCCATCATCGTGTTCCAGCAGCAGTTTCAATTGCTTTCCGATCTAAAGACAAAAAGGGTTAAGGTTTTCGAAACCTATTATTGTACACGTACGGAATACTGGTAGTCGTATTTCACCAAATACTTTTAAGATTATGAAACTCAAAAGTGAAAATTTTATTGACATGCATACAAGATATTCAGTTCAAACTATTTTCATTTAAGAGATAGGAATTGAAGGTAATAAAATATAATAGCCCCCAAATCATACGTTTTTACTACGTGTCAAATTTCCAAAACACCAAAAATTTTTGTTCAACATTTTCTTTCTGAAACCATTACATTTCATCATACGAAGATCCAAATCTGCGTAATTAACTCCCATCAAGGACCCACCACATGGTTCAGAGATTCCAACGATAATCAACGAAATAAAACACTAACATTCTAATCAACATTCATTCTCATGTATTTTCATATCTTTTCCCATCTTCAAGACAGGTAAAAGAGATAAGTTTCCCGAAACCTGATAACCCGAGGAGGCATCTCAGCCCCGATCTATCACAACGCGTGTTCCAGCGGCAGTTTCAATTTCTGACCCATCTGAAGACAGAAAGGGTGAGGTTTCCTCTTCGGGTGTTATGCACCATTTCGCGCTAAATACCTGTGACGGATTAATCTGGCTGCTCGATTTATGACCTCACACATGTAGGCTCCATGTTTGCGCACCGCGTTACACGTGGGACTGGCGCCAAGAATGAAGCGAGTCTTGGAAAGAAGTGAAAAATCGTCACCTGATGACAATCGCTGAAAGGTAACTGGGTGTAGGAATGCGCATCAATGACTTTCTTGTAAAAATCGGAATTTTTTTCTGAATCAGATGTGATGATGAATCTGAGTGGAAATTGGCATAGGTAGTTGAATTCTCTCAAAGATTTTTCAAACAAAGTAAAAGAATGTTCAAAGCTTATATAAATCAACTTAAAACACACACATATATATACAGTCAATCGCAATAACTGAAATGTAAAGGGACCGACGAAAAACTTCGATTCATCGGAAGTTCGAATTAGCGCTAGTTTCGGTTTTCGACATTTTAATATAAAAAATCAACGATTTTTTTAATTTATATGTACATATAACCGACACAATTACAGAACTTAAAAGTTTTAAGCACAATATGCACAGTTTAATCAAAAATATAGAGAGAGAAAAATCAAAATCATGATTTTTGATTTCGATACTGATGGAACCCCTTGAATAGAGCTGATTCTATTTCAGGAAAGGTGCACATCTTCATTCGTTTCAAATTCAGATTCATGGATTCTACCGCTTTAGGGGTTTCGCTTTTTTCCTTTAAATCATTGATAGAGTACATACACTGGCCTCAAAAAGTTAAGGTACAACATGTTTTTTCACAGTTCACCATTAAAAAAATGGTAGTAACAATAAAATGCATATTTTGCATGAATGATAACAACGAACTTTAAAACCATTTATCAAAAAACTATAGCTGCCACTTTTACTTTGTAGAAAAATATATATCTTTATGAGTGAGAAAAAAAAAATGGAAATATCAAGTTTTCGTACTTTTTTGTGTAAGTTGTTGATTTGAAACTGTTGTTGGCAGTTTCGGTGACAATAGTCAATAGAGATTGGAAAATGTCTCAGAGACGTATTTGCCTGATTCGTTAAGGTGGTGGGCAGTTGGATGGATGGAAATGGGAATGGCTCAGGCTGATGCTGCTAGACGATTCAATGTGTCTCGTAGTGTTGTTCAGCGACTTAAGGATCAGTAGCATCAAGAAGAAGAATCTCTGTTACTACGGTGCGAAATTGTCTTCACAAAGCAGGTCTCTATTTAAGACGACCAGTTGTGTGTGTTCCGCTCATCGGACCATAGAGAAGAATCCGCTTATGCTGGGCAAGAGAACATGTTTCCTAGACCCAGCAGCAATGGGCTTTTGGGTTGTTCACAGACGAGTCGAGATTTACATTGAAGAGTGATTCAGGACGTCTATTGATCTGGTGGGAACAGCGCACTAGATACCAGCAGTACAACACTGTTGAAATGCACAGTTATAGAGATGGTACGGGTGTTCACAATGACCTGCGTGTGTTCCATGGAGGAACTCTGACTGGTCTGAGATATCAGGATGAGATCTTTCATCCATATGTCCGCCCATATGCTGGTGCTATTGGTAATGACTTCATTCTGATGGATGGTAATGCATGACCTCACCAAAAAAGGATTGTTGAGGAGTATCTTGAGGACCACAGTTGAAACGAACAGAATGGCCAGTTCGATCTCCAGACCTGATTACGATAGAACATCTTTGGTACTATCTTGGCAGACAAGTTGCTGCTTCAAATCCTCCTCCAAGGTCGTTACATGAGCTTGAACAAGGCTTACTCTGTGTCTAGTCTTCGCTTCCTATTCCGGTGTCCGCCGTGGCCGTCCAACACCTTTACGCCTACTGTTGGTTTCACCATCCTTTTTCCACTTCGCATAAGGACTAACAACGACAGATCATGAACAACCTACCAGTCTTGCAGTTTCTGAGATACTCGCTTCGAGTCTTCGGGCCATCACAATCTCCCCTCTATCAAATTCGCTGAGATCGCTACCTTCTCCCATAATTCGCAAAAGAAAGTGCTCAAATGAAGCCTGGCCTTCTCCAGCCTCAGTTATATACCAACCCCACTTCATGTAGTCTCCACGTCATCCAGACGAATTCTTTAAAAAGGTTAGGGGTGATCATAATGTTTTGGCTCTTGAGTGTATAATTACCACATAGCGCAACTTCAGAACCCAGAGATGGCAGTTTCATTCTTGTTTTGAGTTCATCAGTCCGGAATAGCAGTAACTGAGCTTCAGGCAATAATCTCTGGTGGTACTTTGGTGTGGTAGTTTGGGCGGCGCCCTGTCCCCCGTATTACTGCATCACATCACGATAGCAGTTGAGCCACGTGCATAAAAATAATTTTTTCAGTTTCTCGTGCGGACATACTTAAATATGTACACACTATCTAAAAAAAATTAAAATAAAATAGTTTAAAAAAAATTAAAACCAAAGAAAAAAAACCCAAGTCAAATCGGATTCAGGTGCGATTAAAATGAGCACTTAGGTAGACTTTTTTGCTTCGTAATAGGAAGAGAAAAATGAAGATCAAACTACGAAAGTGTTTCACATTAGAATTTCTGAAATAATTAATAAATTATAAACCAGTAATTACAAAAATTACAAACTTTCAATTACAAACTGCAAACTTTTACAGTCTTATTTTTGTTTGAAACGAACAATTTCCTACATTTATTCAAATGCATTTTCTTTTCAACATTCCAACACGATAGAATCCTCTGTAGAAAAATTGGAAACAACTTTATTTCTACTTTTCCCACATCATCATGGCAGTGTCTCAAAAAACCTTTTAAAAAGGAAAAAATAGATTATTTGTTTGGCAGACTGGATGAACTCAGGACCTAAATGAAGACGTGAGAAGTGTCTTGCGGGATACCGAACCTGCGCCAGGAAAAGGGAGAAGGATGCCAAATATTCAAACTCCCTCCTCCCCCCCCCCTTTTCTATCTTTTTAGCATCACCGGGCAGGAAGAAGTTCCGCCAATAAGAGGAGGAAGAAAATGCCATTTCCCAGGGCCCCTAAAATAGAGAGAGCCCCGGCCGAAATAGACGCAGAACCTGTCTCCATTCGAGCGACCCGCTTCTTTTTTTTAAAGTGCAGATAGAAGACGAAACGGAAAATTTTCCCGCAAGATTTTTCCGTCGATATTTAGCGAGGAGGAAAATTTATTTTTGTTTCGCCTTTGCGGATAAATAGGCAACATTTGATCGCATTCTTGGTTTGTAATACAGAAGAGCTGCAGCGAATTAAACCATGAAAAATTAGTAGTACAGTGGTCGCAACTTATATGAATAACGTTTGTTCTAAACAGTTTTGATTCCATCAAGCAGGTGATTCAAAAAAGCGGAATCTTGTTCGGTTTTTGACGATTTGATTCATTAAAGCGGTTCATTCAATTAACTACTGATTCAATTTACCGGCGTGAACTGTATCAGTCAGCGGAGTAGAGAGAATTTTTTTCAAAGGGAAGGGGGAGTACTTATGAAATGTTTCTATTTTAAAGGTCAAAGAGCGCAATTTTATGCCCTTGCATAAGAATTCATGCACATAATTCATTGCATCATGGGGGGGGGGCGACCAAATTATCCCCCCATTGATTTCACTATTGGTATCAGCGATAGTTATTTGAATAAAAGGCTATCCATATAAATGGTAAAATGCACGAAACTGCAGTCCTCGGATGTAATAACTGAGCTGGCGGTGTATTTTAAGTATATAAATGGTGTCACACTTTTTTTCAACATTTTTTAGCCCCTTCCCTTTTTTCCACAAAGTGTTACATTTGATCTTACCCCCTCCCCCCTGTCAAACGTCACGCTATTTTTCGTCAACATATTCTTATGAAAATTGCGTTATGTCAGATTTCTTGTCATCCTTCCCACAACCTTGTCCCAACCTATCATAATTTCACGACCCCCCTCCACCCTCAAAGCGTGCCATTGTAAACAGCCTCAAAATGTAGTGTATCACTATTTTTCTGTTAAAATTAAAAACACACTAGTTTTAGTTTCTAAATTGGCATCAATCAGACCAGGGATGGACTGGGAAGAAAATAAAAAATTGGCACATTTGAAAAAAAAAAGTGTGGGGGAGGGGGATTTCTACCAGATAACTGAAAAGTTCGACGAAAACAGAGCACATCATTGCGGAAGGAGGGCGGAGACATATGCGTCAAGAGCAAATTTTGCATAAAGTGCGTTTATAATTTACACTTTCTTTTTTATAAACTTTTTCGCACCTCATACATAAACTAGTATGTTCTGGCTATCACGAAACTTTCTTCTATATCTTTTTTTTTTTTTTTTGAATTCTGATCCTTTCCCTTGCTTGACGAGAAAGCAATATTCCTAGCAAAAATAAAATTCCGCACACAAAAACTTGAAGACCGTCCCAATTTCTGGCTTATCGCAAAAGCAAAGCAAAGAGCAAAAATTGAAAGTTATTTTAAAAACCTTGCTTGAATTAATTACAAATATTTTATTTGCTAATAAACATAAGATGGCAACAGTTAAAAATTTTAAATCATTGAGATCATAGACTTATCATAGACTCTTCTTATTAATCTATGATTGAGATAATATTTCCGATCATTTTCATACAAATAAAATCACGAGAAATACGCAGACGACAATCTACTACAATTTATTTTTCTTACTGTTGCATTATAAAACTATTTTTATTCGCAAAAAAAAAAAAAAAAAAAAAAATTGAATTTTGACATCTTGAATTCAAATTATGTTTTTCGCAATCACGAGTGTGTGTATGTAGGCGTGTGTGTTTGTGTGTGTAGGCGGTATGTGTATGTGTGTGTAGGCACGTGTGTTTGTGTCTGTGTGCAGGCATAAGTGTGTGAGTAGTTGTGTGTATGAATATATGTGTATGTGGGGGTGGGGGTATGTGTATGAGTGTGTAGGCATATGTGTTTGTTTCTGTGTGCAGGCATGAATGTGTGGGTAGTTGTTTGTATGTGTGTATGTGTTTGTGTGTGTGTGCATGTGTAGGCGTCTGTATGTATTTGTGTGTGTATGTGTGTAGGTGTATGTGTTTGTGTGTATATATGTTAGTGTGCGTGCGTGTGTGTGTGTAGGTGTATGTGTGTGTATGTTTTTGTGTGTATATGTGTGTGTGTAGTTGTGTATGTATGCGCGTGTGTATAGGGCATGGATGCAACCTGGAGACGGCTTTCGCTATAGGAGCAGCATCGTGAGGAGCTGGTCGACGGGGATGGTGCGGAGGGTGGCGGTGGGAAAATAAAATCAAAGGACATTAAAACAGTCAAATGAGAACAATAAGCAATCGTAATTGCTCAAAAAAAAAAAAAAAAAAAAAAAAAATTAGCACCTCTTGAAACGATTGGTGTCAAAATTTACCTAACGCTTACTTACATATAGGTTCACATTTATTCCAAATTTCATCCAGAACGTAGCATTACTTTTTGAGATATAGCACTCGCAATGAAAAAGAAAGCACGTTCGATTGCACCACCCCCTTTTCAGCTTTGGACGCCAAAATAAAATCAGCTCTTGTACCTTCTTGAGGGTACCTAAGGGCTACTTGTCGAGAAATTTTTGTTTGATTCCGTTCATTATTTCTTGAGATACAGCAGTCAAAAGTGACGACAAAAAGCGTTCTATAGCTCAGCACTCGTTTGAGCTATTGCCACTAAAATTGAATCAGCAGCTGTACATGTTAAGGACAACACATGGACCAATTTTTTTTTTTATTTCACTAGTAGCTTCCTGGGGAATAACAGGCACGGATAACTCAAGAAACGTTCCATTGCTCCACTCCCTTGGAGGAATTCGCGCCAAAAACCAATAGACACAAATTCACATAAGAGCACATATGTGTACCAAACTTCGTTCGATTTCATGCGGTAGTTTTTGCTGTAGAGCGGACACAAAAAACTGGTCACACCCATATGGGGACACACACAGACAGACAGACATTTTCCAAAAATGGTCGAAATGAACTCAGCACACCTCAAAACGTTCAAATCCGTCAAAATTCGAAATCCGAAAATTTGCACGAAACCAATACTTTCTTCTATATATTAGATATTGAAGAAAGTAAAAATGCTTGATATAAAACATTAACAGTTCCTTTTTTCCAGGGGAGGGGGAGATGACACCAAAAATTACGGACCCGAGCCCTCCGAGAGTTCCTGTACCTATCCCCGAAGTGACTTTACCAGATTATGGTTCCCGAAAAGGGTGAGACCCGTCCGATGCAGGGCCGCAGAGAGCCAAGGCGGGACCCTTCTCAGTTATGCCACCGGGCCCCCCTCCCGTCCCCCCCCCCAAAAAAAAAAGAAAAGAAAAGGGGGAAAAGAAAAATGAAATCAAAACGACTTACTAGTAAACATGTAACTTTATTTGAAGTGCCACAGAGTAAACTTTTCTTAATATTTACGTTTCATTCGGAGTCCCCCCCCCCCTTTTTTTTTTTTTTTGCGCCAGTGTCGCCGGTCCCCTCAAGGCCCGGGCCGTTAGTTTCCGACTAGGCTGACATGGCTTCCCGTCGGTACTGGTCCTAGGAACGCCATTTCATGAAGGTTACGGAAAGTGCAGTAGCTCATAATTAAAAAATATATATATATTTAAACAATTCTACAGTGGATTATATGATTCAAGTCTAATTGCAGCTAATGTTGCATGATTCAAGATTAATTGCAGCTAAGTTTAATTGCAGCTCATGTTGTATGATTCAAGATTAATTGCAGCTAAATCTTAAACTTTACTAAACAGAAAATGAGAATAGTAGAATGTTCGCTGGAAGCATGTACTTAGGTGACGCTGACATCGAAAGACGTCTATGAAAGCAAAAAATTCCCAGGGGCACCACAAGCCCCCAGAACCTTTGGTTTTAACGTACTGTCTAACCACGGATTGTATGGAAAAGCAAACATCCGGTTTACACGCGGAAATGGAAGTATCTATTAGTTTTCAGGGATGTCAGATTTTGCAGATATATGTTAGTCTCTAAATTAAGCAGAGTCTCATTCAAATGAGCGGAATACGCGCATAAAATTTTTATTTTTCCCCTCATTCAGATGGAGTTGCCTTAACTGGATGTTTGCCAATTCCATACAATCCGTGATCAAACAGTATATTGCCAATTATAACATGACAGTTTATTTGTTCTTATTATGACCAAATCTTCACCCCTTCGTAGAAGGTAAAATTTGGCCACGCCAGTGTCTTGCGCGAATTTGAATTTCTCGTCCAAATCTTCCCAAAACTAAGAAACATTATTTCATATAAAGATTTTTTTAAAAAAGAAAAAGAATTATGCTAAAGTTGAAAGTAGTTTTTTTCAAAGATTATTTTAATCAATGCAAGACTTTCTAAACACCGGGCATATCTCCCGCATTTTTATTCATTTTAACTGATCATTACTGATGTATTTTCCTTTTTTTTTTTAAAGTAAACTAATGTAGAAATATCAATAACAATTATACATAAATAGTTATCTGTTTCTTTAGATATTAATGTATTTAAATAACATAATATATTACCTGCTAATTTGTCATTGTGTAAAAGTAACAAAAAATATGAAATAAAAGTATTAAAAGGAATGCTACTGTAGACATCATTTGCGAATAGTATAAAATTGGAGTGCCCATCTACGGGGGCTCATGGCGCAGACTGCGCGTTGAAAATTTTTATGGGAGGGGATGTTTTGAGGAGTGCTTTTCACTTAGGGGGCGGGTGGGGGCTCTCTCTTTTGGGAGGTCTTCGCGATATCTGGGGGGGAGGGACGGTGTGCGCCCTTGCTCTTAAGGGGGTGGGCACCCCTGGTGTATAAACTATGTACTATACATTAATATCATAATACAAGTCTAATAAAAGCAAAGATTAAAATACATTATGGTGCTGCCCTCTATTAATAAAAGATATAAATACATAAAGGTAAAAGTCTCATTTTGTCAACTTCTAACCGTTTTTATTCAACAACAATTTTAAACATTCTATAAAACTGCTCCTCAAATTGCAGAAAAGTTATGTCATTAACATGGTGCCAAATTGGGCAAACAAACAGCAAAACGGGTAAAGAACTGATTTTTTTTGGTTCTTATCAGAAGAATGAGGAAACAGTTCAAGAGAGATCTACCCAGCAGTTTGTTTGTTTATTTTTTTTTTGCCTGATAAAACCAAAATAATCGCAGAGAATATCCATTGTTCTTAAACCTGTTTGACGCATTCCTTATATGCGACCCATTTCGTCGTAAGTGTTACTCAAAGTGGGTGACATCAATCGCTTAGATCTGTCAGAGAATAAAACAGGAAAGATCGCTCAGAACTAAGGAAGCCAAATTCGCAATATGGTTATTTCACAATAGCTATCACGCATTTGACTCAAATTGTTGTTGTTTTTTCCTTTATCATTGCTTTAAATGACCAACCCGAAACAAAACAAAGTTTATTTAGGATTTCACATGAGAATTATCAAGCTACAGTTTACTTCGTTTTACTAAAAAAGAAAATATATATATATAAACAATTAAAAAGTATCTCAAAAGAAGTATTTCAAACTTCAAAAAATTCAATTAATCGTAACTAATTTAAAAATTAACCAATTTTAATTGTAACAATTAAAGAAAAAGGACAATTATCAATTTTCGTATTGCTTTTTTTTTTCAGTTTAATAAATACATTGCGAAACTTTTTGAAATCTCGTCCCGAAACGCAGAAATGGTCCTTTTTTGATCACAGAAAAAGACTAAAACCAGGGCTTAATTTACATGAACTCCTTCTCTTCTTTTAAGTTACTTATAAATTTTACCATTTTTGACTAAATTCTGTCCACGTGCAAGAAAAGATCTGAGGACTATAGAGCTGCAATACTACTTTTGCTAAAAATTAAGCTCTGATCAAAACTAAGCATGTCTTAATCAGAAATTAAACCATATCCCCCCCCCTCCTCTTTTTCTGCATACTGCGTTGACGTGATCAGCTAGGCAGCACGAAAAACATTGAATAATTTTTACAAATCCTTTGGTCTTCCGCGTACTCTAGGAGTTTAAAATCAGTCAATCAAGATCTATTTCATTAACTACCACTAAGTTTTTTTCTCCATCACGTTTTCTTGTCTATTCTCTTGCTCATCGTTTTCAAATGAAACATGTATTTGAGTCCACCAAGGTCATGCCTCATCATTAGATACAACAACCTGTAACAGATCGATTCAATCTTGCATTCCCATTGTGCACGGGAAATAGTTCAAACCGTTTTAAGCGCGACTCGAATTAGCTTCAACCTATCTCATCGGTGAATCCGAAGCATGGAGCACCCCAGTCATCCCACGCAAAGATGTGGAGAGAGGAGCAAAGGTGGGGGTGGAGAGAAGAGGCTCAGGCAGAGAGAGTGCGAAAGATCGAGATGAGCAGTATTACTGAAAATAGGCCTGAGCGGTTTCTTTCTTTTTTATTTTTCTTCTCCTTGATGGAATCGGCAGAGTTCATGTAGCTCGACGCTTTTTCGAGAGCAAGGTCAACGATTTCCGCGAAAGAAAAAGATCGTCGCCCTACCCTTGCCTCGCTCGAAAACTGCCAAAAGGTCGGACGTTGCTACTGACAGAAAGAAAGACAGAGATGAAAATAAGCAAAGGCTCCAACTCTCGCCTCAAGTGGGGATGGGGTGAACAATCTAAAGAGATGGACATTTGATGAGATGCTATTCGAACATCATTCAGAGGTTCGGGGGCGGGGTCCGAAATACCTGCTTGGCATTCCCAGACAAAAAAATTCTATTTTTCCAGAAATAGACTGATAAAGCTCTAGAGTAGCGGTCGCCAGCCACCAACGGGAGACCATTTCTTTGAAAATGGCTACCAAAAAATCAAGTCTTAGCCTCTAAAATTGGCGAAAATGTGTTATTTTATTTGTAAAAATTCATATCGCATATCATGCTACGACAACACGCTTCCAACCCTGAGACGTTCAGCGGTATTGGTCGACACCACCTTGGCTACGTAATTAGGAGCAAACTTCCTTAAGTTATTTGCTTTTTGAGATGAACATAATTTTTAAAAAATGGCTACCAAAAGTCATAAGTGGCTACCATTTTTTAAGACTCTGGTAGCCTATTCAGAATTGCTAGTCTAGAGCTTTACTATCTGATTATTGGTATTGTTTTGGTACGTTTTGTACTACAATAGTAATTAAAAGACTTCATATGTGGTTTCAGTGTCGGACCTATGGCGGAGCAAGCGCGGCTCTTGCCCTGGCGCAGGGGTTTCCACCCCCTTAAGGGCAAGGGCGCACCCCCCTAAATGTCGCGAAGACTCTTTAAAAGCAAGAGCACCCCTAAAAAAGTGAAAAATACCCCTCAAAACATCCCCCTAAAAATTTCAATGGCGCAGTCTACGCCATGACCGCCCCCCCCCCTCTCCTTAGGTGGGCACTTCTGCCCGGGCGGCCACTTTTTCTGGCGGTAAATTCACGCCGCTTCTGTGGGTTTTTTTCCGTTGAAATTGGGTGTAAAGAGTTGAAGGAAGATGGGTAAAGGCAGCAGTTTCCAAGTTTTTGCCCGGGCTAAGAAAAATCTGACATCCCCCACTGTCTTGTGTATTTGTATTTCGTTCAAGAGAACGGGAGCTAAGAATCTGTGAGAGATCTATTAATTAAAGTAGATTCCGAACCCTTACACATGATCGGAAGACTGTCCATACTAGTCACTAACATCCACGCAGATAATCCAAACCGGGGCAAAGGGAGCGGAAACCTTTTGCTCTTCCACCTGTAGCGCTAAAACTGAAAAGTCAAGATGATCTGTAAGCTATTAACTGAACTTTCAAACTAACTCGAGCTCTCAGCCCCAGTCCTTTCCCCGGACAATAAAAATGTTTTTTTTTTCCCCCTTGGGGTTGATTTTTAATTTTTGCGGAAAGTTCGCAGCAGGCTCTTTCGTTCTTTCATTGAAGCTTTCACCATGGGCATATTTTGTATGCATTTAATTAAACAAATGAAACTCCCGAAGTTTTTAAAAATATTCTTAAGGTCATCGTAAGTGGTTTCTTTAAAATTTCACCACAGCAATATTTTCAGCGTAAGTATTTCAGTTTAAAAAATAAAAGGTGCATTTTTTTTTCCTTTTTGACTGACTTTAAATGCGTTGAAACTTTGCCACACGCGACTTTTGAGCTTTTAGCACGGGCAATGCAGGAATGGTAACGCAAACAACTATTCAGTTACAGTAAGATTAGATTTGAACTTGGTTAGTCTCAAGTTTTTTCTGCTTCTTTTGGTGACATTTAGACCATGTTCTCCTTATTTGTGAAAAATAATTATTAGCATTTTTTTTTTCAAAGATCAAAATGATTGTGATAATTTTATATAAAAAATGTTAAAATATTTTTAGTTAATGAACAATGTCATTACATTTGTTTAAAAAATTTAAAATCAATGTAAAGTCACAACTACGGAGAAGAAAACTCTATTTTTGCATTAACCATCTTGAAACCGTTTTCACTAAAAAATGTACGTACTTGTTGCGTATCAATCTAGAAGGAAAAATACTGAATGAAAATAAATGCTCTTGAATATAAATTTGGTAAGAAAGGGAAGGGAATTAAATCTTTTATTCTATCCATTATATTTTAAGAACGTAAAATTTTTGAGCGAAGAAAAAACGAATATAATTTTTGTTTCTGTGTTCCTCTAACTAGTTACGTCACAGCACAAACTTACAGAATGATCAGGAAACTAAAAAACAAATAGTTAAATAAATAGTACTCACTGTATAAGAAGTAAGTAATGCAACAGTTCTTAATAAATAACTAACTAGACTTCTAAGTAATGCAGTAATTTTTGATAACTGTTTTGAATAATTCACCACCATTTGAAAACATTGCATCATGCAAAAATAAAGGAACAAAATAATAAAGTGAAATTTTGGAGAAATTGCTACATATTCATTTCAAAATAAAAGTAATCGCAAAACAAGAAATTTTTTAGATTGTGTCAGAAATTATTTGTATAGCTACGCATTTAGATTAAAATCGTGATTTACAGTAGCGTGTCATTGAAAAACATATTTCAACACACATAATTTGTAAAAATCCTGAAAAATACATTCGAAAACCAAAACTCAATGAAATTATTTCCTCTTCCAGTTTATATGTAATAGCTGCGAAAGTGAAGCAATAACCAAGAAACTTGCAACACGATCATTAAAAACAAAAGAATAATTAAAGTTGTGTTGCAAGCGCTAACAAATGTTCAGAAAGATGATTGGATATTAATGAAAGTCACGTGCATCAGCAGCTGATCATTCCGTTGTTAACTGTATTTGTAACAGCTATCATAAAACAAGTGTTGCCATTGGCAAAATGAAATTGAGGAAACAATGGGTTCATGTTTTTTTGTGCACATGTGTCCAAGAAACAACAGATGCTTTATAGTAAAGAGAAATACTTATTCGTTTTAATTAAATAGCGAGAAGTGTTCTTCAAGGCAATAATATATATAAAAAATAGGGAATGATTAAACAACAATCGCTTTTAATTATGGAACAGATGTTTTTAAATCTTTTTGTTTGTCACAAGGAAGTTGAAATTCTCGGAAGTTGAAGTTAGCAGGTCACATGTAATAGTCCGATTCGAATAAAAGATTTTTGTTCGAAAGATCTTGGTCAGAAATTTATTTTGAAGTACATCAATCACATGTTCATTTCTTTAAAAAATTAAAAAATATTTTGTTGTGCAATATTGAACAGTGTGTACCTAATTTTAATAACATCTGATATAATGCGTGGATTCAGGGTCTGATTATGGTGAAATTTGGACTAAGGACTGAGTTTCTGTTCAAGCCCCAAATCGACCGTTTTTCAAAAACCGACATCTTCAATTTCGGTTGGTTTGTTAATTTTTTTATTTACAAACAATTACAAATTTATTTATTTACTTTTTGTTGAGATATTGATTAAAGTTTGAAAATTAGTAGTTTTTGGATATACGTATAAAAATACCTTCGGGCTTTTGACAAAAGTTTAGAAAAAGTTAAAAATAAAAAGTTTAATTTAATTCATTCGGGTCGAATTTCGGGCTCCATAAGTTTTAGGAACCAGAAAAAAACAAAGGGCATAAAAAAAACCTCTCTGTGGATTTAACGCACATCTATTGCATTAAAATGCAAGGGTTGTTTAATGATTAGATTTAACTTGAGAATTAAAGTTAAAAAAAAATTATTTATCCCGCTAAATAAAAAATAAAATAATATTGTATGTTATAAAGACACCTTGTACTAGTACAACCACGTTTGACTAGCAGGAGCACAAAGCGCTCGTATGAATCACTGGAAAGTGTCTACCTCAAATCTACTACGTGAAGTAGATTTGAAATCACTTCAGAACCTATTAACAGCATGCCGGGTTCGAACCCGGGTCTTTGATGACGAGACCGTCTTCTCAACTGACTAGGCTCGGATGAGGTAAAATGGGTCATTTTTGACCTATTTTCACTTTTGAAGTTTTTTAGCAACAAAATAGTAATATTTTTATGTTTCTATTCAGATACATTTTGACATAAGATTCATCCTAAAAATATTCATGTAGTTTCAGGAAACCTATTTAAATTTCAAATTAGCAAAAAAATAGTCACAAAAAAGTAGACTTGTTTCACTTCATGATAGGGGTAAAATGGGGTGTGCAAAAATGATGTTTATTTAGACTAAAAGTGGATCCGTTTATTAAGGATGCAACTAACAAGGAACAGACGCGAACATACTACCTTAGGGATTTAATTTTCATTCTTTTAAATGGTGCTGTTCAAACTGATTGAAAATCGAATCTTCCAAAATAATTTTGTGTCTGATTCACAATACCAATGTTTTTTTTTCGGGGAAATACATAACAATTCGCCATTTTTGATAGTGTTTAATACATTTCTTGCATTTCCTTACTATGAGCATGTGACATTTGTCCTAAAAATGTATCTATGGACTAAGTATTAAAGAAAATCATCTAAGTCTTTCACCCCTTTTTCCCTATCCAAAATAAATCGAAATAAAAAGGGCAAAAAAACTATTTTCTTTTCTGACTGCTTTTATCGGATGTTCTAATAGAAGGAAATATTTTTTATTTGCCGTGTTTTTTTAAAAGAAATATAAAATATTTTTAGAAGTTTGTCAACTGTGTGATTTACAAAACAACACCTGATGCTGATAAAATGTTTTTAAATTCTGTTGCCATATTCATTAGGAGAAAATTTTTAAGGTTAAATTTTGTTGCTTACTAAGTAAGAAATATTATCATAAATTTTGCTTTAAAAAAAATCCTTTTTTAATAGGGTTACATTGAGGTTGTAACAAAACTGACGCTATTTTACCCCATGATCCATTCCCCCCCCCCCCCACCCACTACCTCACCCTATGCTATTGACAGCCAAAATTTCAAATATAGATTTTTTTTTTTCAAAGTCTGCTACGCTTATACCATTAAGAAACTTTTATTACATAATAGGGGAAGAGGGTATATAAAGATGAATAGTTAAATTACTGTTCATTTAATACAATTAAATGATATCAAGGAAAGAATTTCTGAAATTAATGATTTTTTATGGAACAAACTTGTAGGTGTTGTATGGAATTAACATGAAGCAAACTTGGACACCAAGTTCAATTTTTGAAAATAAATACAGAATTTCTCTATTACTAACAGTCAAATGTTTGTCTCTTGTAAGAGAAGAAATTTGTTTACTAAAAATAATGACAAAAAAAAAAGTTTTGCTTTCAAAAAGAAAAAAAAACTTTCTTAAGTTATATTCATTCGCGAGAATTAGTCAGATTGGAATTTTTTTTTAAAAAATTATTGTTATCATTATTACCACTGCCTTAGTCGGTAAAAAAAATTTGAGGGAACTCTCCTTGCGGATCAGGGAGGGGGGGATAGGAGAGAAGAAAAAAAAAATCAATCAATTTAAGTTATCTTTTAAATTTTATCAAATTTAATATCAGTTGCATTATTTGTGCAATGAAAAACAAAATATTTTGGGGGTTATTAAATGAATTAATGAAATAATTTTTGGGCCCCGTTTCCCCCATATTACAGGATGGATTATTATCAGGGGCTTTCACTGAGAGGGGGGGACGAGAAGGGATATCTGTTGGCCCGCGCCCAAAGAGGGTCAGATATCTTTAAAACTAGGGGTGAAATATAGGGGTAAACAATATGGATGGGGCCCGGAAAAGTCATTTGTGACGAGCATGGGCGCCCATATGCAAAATTGTAAGGGGGGCTCAGAAATTTTAACCATAGTTTAGCAAGATATTTTCCCCATGGAAGCAGATTTCAGGCCAGATTAGAGTCATTAAATTTTGACATTTTTAATTATTTATTCATTAATGGCTGGAGAAGAAATATTTTTATATTTTTGCAAAGAAAAAAAGTACTAAAAGTAAGGAAATTCTAATTTCCAAGGGGGGGGGGGCTCGAGCCCCCCCCCCCTTGCCCCCTATATGGGCGCCCTTGGTGACGAGCCATAAAATTTCTGTGCACGTCCCTGATTATTATTATTAATATCATTATTATTTATTACTATTTTTACCACCATTATTATTACTTTTTGTATCCATTTGCTTTCCAATGAATGTTTCATAAATTTATTTATTCTTTCTGCTTCGCTTTACCACAACACATTTACATCATACCGAATTTCTCATACACGTTTCTATATATGAGTACAAAGCGAAAAGGTGGATCTATGTATAGATTTCACAATATTTTACCGACCCCTTAACGGCAAGAGTGAGTATTTCTTGGTCGGATAGCGTATGAGTAACTAGGTGGGAACGGGGGTCGGATATTGCCACATCCTAAAGAGCAATCTTGAAGCGGTAGGTTTGGCGACTTATCGCTACTGTTGCGCATTTCATAAGAATGATGTTGTACACTGAGAAATTACAAGAGAAATATAAGTAAAAAATGAGGAGTAATCTATCAAAAAGGAACATACCACTTTTCAGAAAAATTCGCTTTTTGGCATTTTTTAGGTTTTTCAGTTGGCTTTAATCGAATCCCATAGTCTCTGGAAGTCCAAACAAAACAAATCCTGGAGGATTAAAGGATAAAGTTTGACTTATGTATCAAAAGGTAAAAATTCGACCCTAGCAGTTTTTTCTAGTCATTTTGAATAAAATATACAGTAGGATCCCAATTTAAAGAATTCATCGGGACGAAACTTTTATGCGTTAAATCGAGGTTATTCGTAATATCGGAGTGAGAAAAGAAAATTACACTTACTTTATCTGAAATCCTTAATACGCAACTGCACAAAAATATCCATAATTAGAAAATGTGCACTTTTTATTCTGCATTCCGCGACTGATTACACACTAATTAATTTGAAATTTTATTGCACCGAGTAAAAGATTTTGACAATTTTCTCGATACTACTTGACTCGAAATAGTTCCCTTTCGACTTTTTGGAAGAGAAAAAAATACCGTGTCATTTACTGTCTGCTGCATGAGATATGTTTTTAGTTTCCATTCCATATAAAGAATTAGAAAAAGTAACTGTTCTAATGAGAGTTTCATTATCGTTTTCTGCATCAGAATCGCTATTCTTTGGCTGCCCCCTCACCCGTCAAACATTGCTGATTCAAAAAAAAGTCTTTTTCCGCTTCAGACAAGACAGATATATCATTTGGAAAACAATCCAATATTTCCCACCTCAAATTAACGATTTTCTTTTTCTTTTCGGTTGCTAAAATAGTTCCTTAATTCGGGATTTACTATTCTTGCGTTCGACGAACCTCACCGGTCGACCGGTAAGTAACCGTTACTAACTGCAGCGTTCTTTGATCAACCGGTTACCGCACCGGTTACCAATCTAAGCTGTTGATTGGTTGATAAGAGCACGTGATCATTAGCTGTCACGTGATTAACTAACCGGTCGCTACCGGTCGTGCTCGTCGAACGTAACCTATTCGGTAAATCGTTGTTTTCCCCTTCATTTTAGTTGGTGAAAAAGAAAAATTCGCTAAATTGTGAAATTCGTTAAATAGCGGTTCGTCAAATCGAGGTCCGACTATATATATTTTTTTAAATTCTAAAGACTATTTCTACAAGCTTGGTTCGCACTAAAAAGAATGAAATAAATTTATTCTAAGGTTTCTCGATTACAACACACAAATTTGCAGCTGATCTTAGATAAATTCTTAAGCAGCCAATTAAGTTTAAATTAAAAATTAGAAGAAGAAATATCGTCAGTACAGTTTTCTCTACAAAGCTTTATATCGCCTATTTCTTCCTTCGAACTTTCAATTTAAATTTTATTGGCTGCTTTATAATTTACCTAAATACAAAGGTATTCGTAACTCCAACGAACTATAGGGGGCATTGAAGTCACTGTCTAATGGCGGACTTAAAAACTAAAACAAACGCACATGGTAACGAAGAAAATGCTAAAAGTGTTGTGATTTTTGTTCGTACGTATGATTTTTTCGCTTTATTCTTTTTAAATTAATTTTCAAAGTCTTGTGGATATTCTGGCCCACGTAGAAAGAAATGAGAATTCAAGAAGCATTACTAAACGTCAAAGATTAATGCAAACTACGTAGTTCGTAGTTCTAAGCAGCTATTTCCACGATGTTGAATTCGATATTTATCAATTCTTGATAAAACTAAATAATAATTGTGGCCTGACAAGAACAACAATTAATGCCAGAAAATTCAATATGACATTACAAATTGTTATCGAAAGAAGATTATACTTTTTTGCCTTGCTTGGCTAGCGCTTATTGTTTTCCATTTGTAGCTGAGTTATTTCTCTCGAATTCCCGAATCGGTTAATTTAAAAATTTTCTGTTTAGATTTTTCTAATTTCTGAGTTACGATTTAATTGTGTCATGTTATGCAAATCATCAACAAAATTCTCACGGATATATGGTGGTAGTTTTCTTTTCAGTTGATTGACCATTATTTCTTTTCACTTATCGAATTCTGTAATCTTACTACCATTTTATTCCACTCATGATAAAAATTAAAAATGGTTTAACTAAAAACGCGAAATCTCGCCAAGACTACTTTGCTCGCACTATACTAAAACTATAACCCTAAACAAATATGGCGAAACCTTTCAGCTGAGAATAAAAGGAATAAAGTAAATTCTTTCTCGGTTATTCATTTTGTTCTACGATAATATATTCAAAAAAATATTTTGCATACTGTCCATTCCAACTAAATGCTGCTGTAAAATATGGTAAGTTTAATTAATTTAAGATTAAAAAAAAACCCATATTCTTACAAATTCATACAAAGCAATAAAATTTTTTACCTTGTATAACGTTATCCAAGTTTGTTAATCCAGAATTTTCGCTTTCACCAATTATTAAGAAAATAAGGAAAACTAACATTATTTTGAGAAGCTCGAGAATACTACTAAGGGACGAATTAATTTCTGTAGCTGAAAGCAAACTAAGACACATCGATTGCGTTAATAAATACTCAGAACAAACTGCCTGTGTTTACGTCAACAGGCACACGTGGAACGCAACGTGGCAATGTTTTAGTTTCATTTGCAGTTTTGTAAATCACCGCTAGGTAGCTATTCGAGCGCTGGAGTTCCGAATTAAGATTAACTGCAATTTTTGAGTGTTGTACTCAAGAAATGATATACTAATTATTTTATTTCATACTTCTTAGTACGAACCAAGCTTATAGAAATAGCCTTTGAATTAAATAGCATTTTTATATTTTATTTTAAAGCCTTTTTGTATTGAAGTTTATTTAAGGTGAAACTTTTTAAAATTAAAGGCATATTTACCCTTTTCGAATCCTTATTTATTTTGAAAAAAAAAGATAGACTTTCGTTTTAAAACAAATAATGAGTTGTGCATAAAGAAAGAATAGATAATATTTATCATTATTTGTTCTAAATGTTGCAAACCCGTATGCTCGAATTTAAAAGATATTTCGAACTAGTAAAAAAAAATCTTTTAAAATCACTTATGAATTAGTGACTTGACTTGAACAAAGAATGCTCAAAAAACCTCTATAATGGGGATGTTTCCTTCAGGCAAAAGTACTACTTTTAGTCACTGAAATTGATATAATAAGTAAAAAAATAAAAAACCCATGGAACCAGAAAGTACTTTCATTTTCCCGACAGTTATTTTTTATTGATTTTTTTGTCCAATTTTGGAAATAAGGTGTGGTCTTTATGACGTCATAAGTGATGTACTTTGGCGCGCTACTCTATTGGCGTCCTGAATGTTTACGCATTGTTAAAAAAAAATAAGGTTGCCATTAAACAATAATATTAATAGCAATCATAATGAGAATTTCGAATGAGGGCTTTTCTGAAGCAAGCATGAAATTCACTATTATAATTGCGCGATCTTAATTTTTTATCAAATACCGAAATATTGCGCTCTGTGCTAAAGGCATCAATGAATGACATTTCATCAGTTGTGATGTCATGAGTATCAGCGTAAAAATAAAATTGAATCTGTGCAACAATTAAAATAATTTTTTAAAAATATTAAACTCTGTTAAATTATTTAAAAAATAGTTAAATCCAATGTTTTTAAACATGCTCTTTCAAAAAAAAAAAAAAAAAAAATGCTTTCAAAATTTCGGAAACTATCCAATTTGAAAATTTTAAACTGCCCAAAATTCAAATATATGCTTGCACTTCAACCTTAAAATTTATTTGTTAAAGTTATTAACAAAACTTTCATAATTGCTACTAATTTTTCAATGTTTTCGGCAACAATTAAAAAGCAGGAGTATTTTAACTTTAAAATTACTTTTTTTTTATCAATGGTTTTGGCAACAATTAAAAAGTGAAAGTATTTTAACTGCATAATTACTATTATTTTCCATTGTTTTTGGCAACAATTAAAAAACAATTACAATACTTCGTCACACAAAAAAGTTGCGGGTCATAAATTCAAAGCCCTCGCATTTAAAATTTCACATCAAGAAAGAAAAAAGAAATGATTCTCTCTCCTTCACATATTGAAAAAAAAAAAAAAAAAAGTCTAAGAATAAAATTGCCTGGGACTGCCCGACGCCTTGCTGACTCCAGCCTAGAAATTTGGTACAAAATTACATACTTCGGACCTCGGCGCTTTGTACTTTAATGCATTTTTAAAAAAAATTAAAACTTGTTTTTTGCAAATACTTTAAGTTACAATTTCACACAAATTGCTTATAAATGAGTGGAAAGGGCTAACGCACCCCTAACATTCAAGGTCAAATTAATTAGAATAGCAGACCAACGTGCCCCCATCTTCTCTATATACTCTTTTTTTTAATTCCTTCTAAGAACGCGCTATTGGTCTTACTTAAAACTTTGCAACTCGAGTTTCACCCACTTCCTGCGATGGATTTTTTTGAAATTTGGAATGCGACTTCAGACTCGATGACAATGCAATATTCTATAATGAAATTAGTTAACTATTAATTAGTCAGTAAATTACCGCACATTAGCCGGGGCTAAAGCAGAAAAATATGAAATACACCGCCAGTTCAGTCATTTCCAGCCAAGGACTGCAGTTTCGTGCTTATTAGCACTCATCAGCCTGGTACAGGAAAGTGACTGAACTGGAGATGGAAAACAACTTAAGGAAGCCAAGAGTGCCAAACAATCTGGTAGCTAATATAGAATTAGCACAGACCAGATGAGTGACCGAAGCAATGGTTCGGTTCAACTCGAAGATTGATGGCAAGGCATAGTATATTAAGTAAATTACCGCCCATTAGCCAGGGCTAAAGCAGAAATACATGAAATACACCGCCAGCTCCCAGTTCAGTCATTTCCAGCCGAGGACTGCAGTTTCGTGCTTATTAGCACTCATCAGCCCGGCGGTGTATTTCATGTATTAATTAGTAGTTGGTTCCAATTTTAATCAAGATTTTTGCATAAATTCTCTAATATGAAGGCGAAAATATGTTCTCAAAAATGTTAATGAAATATCAATAGAAACCCCTAATTTTTCTGCAACAGATAAAATTTGTTCCAGTGTTCCAAGGTAAGTAGTAAGTTATAATGGTTTTCAACTAATTTCATACTAAAATGTAAATAGGCCTTCAATTAGAAATTTGTTGTGGATCACGGTCATTGTTGAACAATACTGCTAAACAATGGGGTCGTTTCCAAAATTTAAACATATTTTTTGTGCTTAAAAACATAGGATCTGAACATTTTTTAAATAATTTGTTAGATCGGTGAAAATTACTTAGATCGGTTCGATTTCATTGTTTACGCTTTCTGCCGATGACATCACAAATGATGAAATGCCATTCAGTGTTGCCATTCACATAGAAAAATATTTAATTCGCATCTTTACTCACGTGTATTGGCAACGATATGGTTGATAGCAAGCGTAGAGCGCACTATTTTAATTCGCTTCTTGATTATCGTAAAATGGAAACGCGTTATACATAGGCGCCAAATAGCATCATTTGTGACGTCATCAAGACCACGCCTTGCTTGAAAAATTGGACATTTTAAAAAATAACTGTTGGGAAAATGAAAGTATTTTCTGGGTCCATGTAATTTTTTTTTTTTTTTTTTGCTTATTCTATCAATTTCAATGACTAAAAGTACTACTTTTGACTGAAGGAAACAACCCCATTATCGTTTGCCTCATTAGTAGTCCTTCAATCAAGACTTCTACATTATTTACTTGGACTCGTTTTCTATTTTGTCGTGATATCTGTATAGCTTGACTATATGCAACTGAAACCGGTGGCAAATCAAGTTGTCATAATATCTCGTCTCAAATTCTTTACAGGTGAAATTCTAACTATAAACTTTTACATGAGTAGTGTTGTGTACGTTTTTCCACACATTTTTTGATCGCTACAACTGTGCAAAGAAAAGTATCCAAAATATTTTTTAAACTATTTTATCCTGAAAAGAGAGTTCTGAAAAAAAAATTACCCTTTTTTTTAAAGGAAAAAAAAATTTTTCATCAAGCTCTATATAAATAATTATCCAAAGCATACAAAATACTTCTAGTTCTGAGTTTTGATTTTTTTAATAACATTTAACATAGGTCATTTTGGGACATAATGTGTTCTACTAGAATACAATGAATGCTGTGTTTGCAGAAAACGCCCTAAGACTTTAGCAAATATATTAAAAGAACAAAACATTGCACAAGTTTCAGTCAAGATTAGGTATATTAAGTGATCAGTTGTATTTAATCCCGTCAACGCAAAAAACAATGCATGCTCAGTAAAATTAATATTCAACTAACATTAGAAAGTCGACCGTGAAGGTATGACGGATGAAAATTGCATCTACTCTTCTACATTTGAATGAAGCCATTGCATGTTTACTGATATTTTGATACTTGAAATTTTAACCCTGACTCCATTGAATAAACCCTATAGTGCAGCACTGGTTAGTTGAGCTGTGACCTTGACTACGTTTATCTGTTTTAGGGGAGTTTAAGGATAAACAGACACGTTATTGGCTCGGATTTTAGTTTTAATATTTTTGAAGAACTAAGAAAGTTTCTCAACTCAATTTAGCGCCAATTACCCCTCCCTATTTTCCGAAACAGAGGTAAACATTGTCAGAGTCGGAGCGCAACTTCTCAGAGCCTCACAATAAACTCCAATGAATTAGCCCTAAACTACAGTGGATAGCGTTAATTTTCAACTACTTTCTCGTTTCTTCATTCCCCTGAAATGACACAGTCTTACCAGTAAAACAGTTAAGTTATCGGATCGAGTTTAGCCTGATCATGAAAAAAGCCTTTCCCTTCATGTTAAACATTACCAAAACGTTATCAAACTATCATGCCGGGGATGCGAGTTTCATTGTTGAAACACGCGGGCTACTGGATCATCGGCTACTATGTAATAGAGGACTAGAACGTTGCCCGTCAAGATATAAGGTGAAATTGCTTTTACATTTGAACGAAACCATTGCCTGTGTTGGTGATATTTTGATATCGTTGAAATTGTAACCCTTACTCCAGAGGATTAACCCTAAACTCCAGTGTGTAGGGCTCATTGTTGACCTTTTTTTCGTTTCTTCATTCCCCTGAAAAGACAGTCTTACCAGTAAAACAGTAAAGTTACCGGATCGAGTTCAGCCATGTTACGATAAAGCCTTTCCCTGCATGTTTAAAACCAAAACTTATTATCAAATTATCATGCCGTGGCTCGAGTTTCATGTTGAAACACGCGGGTTACTCAATCATCGGCTATTATACATAAGAGTAGGCTTGCCAGATTTCTGAAATGTTCAACCGGGACACCGGAATGTCTCCTCCCCCCGCGTCGCTAGTATTCCAAGGAGTACACACCCCTGGCTGGTTTTTGAAGGGTTTTATAGAACAGTTTATTCTCAATGCCATGAATAAATGGTTACTGATTATGATCCTTAAACAGGGGTCATAAAAATTACATAAGCAGATAAAATTTGATCCGAGATGTAAAAATTTACAATTTGTTTCAGTTAGGAAAAAAAAAAAAAAACTTTGAAGAATAAAAAAAAAACTGAACAATATTTAGAAAGATTTTTTTTTCATTCTATAGGACCATTTTAGAGCCTGTTTTAATTTTAATGTTGTTGCAAAAATTTTCAGAAGCTAATCCGGTAAAATTTTTTAAAAGTCAATGATTCAAAGGATAAAGTAATTATCCTAAATAATCATTCACAGTTAACTATTTTTCGACCTTTTTGGTCATTTGTGATCACACTTATCTTTTTCCGGGACGTGAAGTAAACCGGCCGGGACACCGGGATTTTGTTTAAAAACCGGGACTGTCCCAATCAAACCGGGACTGTCCCAATCAAACCGGGACGTCTGGAAAGCCTATATAAGAGGATGTGTCTTAGTGCCTCAGAAGTTAAGATTAAGATTTTAGAAGAAGGGTTTATGATTTACTTCAGACACATGCATTCTTATTCGATGTATGATCACTTTACCCCATTGACCTCTTTACCCCACCTAATTCTAAGTCTCTGCTGTAGTTGGAGCTAAAGCCCCCCCCCCCCCCCCCGCCCGCGTTTAGTCCCGCATCCTGAAATATTTGTTGTTTTTTTCTTTACTGTTAAAATAATGCAAAAGTGATGAAAATTGGTTTCAAAATACCTTTGCTTTTGTTATGCCCCCTCCCTCCTTCCAATTTTTTTCGACTTACAGCACCACCTAGTGACGGGCATAATCGAGTTCTCATAATCGAATTACTCGATTATTCAAGATCATTCGAGAACTCGATTATCAAGAGTTCTCGATTATCGTATCTCGAGTTCTGGATTGTCACAGCTCGAGTTCTCGATTATCACATCCCGAGGTCTCGATTCAAAATACTCGAGAAGTCATTCGCTCAATGCATTCGTTCGCGTTCTCGAGTTCGAAATCAAAAAATCTCGATTGTCAAACGCTCGAGTTCTCGGTTTCGAAAGATCTCGATTATCAATCTCTCTATTATGAGAAGTACTCAATTCCCGAGATTTCGATTATCAAAAGTTCTCGATTATGCCCATCACTAGCACCGCCTATAGTTTGAAGATAGATGAGAGATCATGATCTTTAGACTAGAATTACATGAAAAATCTTCTCCAACCAAAATCAAATTTTGTCGATATAAATATGCAAAAGAATAAATATGCTAAGATATAAATATTTAAAAAAATCATCCATCATCTAGCATTCAATTTAATTTTGACGTCTTGAATTCAAATTTTGTTTTTGTCGCAATCACGAATTGCGATAGGACCCTACTCGCTGGATTTCTTGTTTCTACAGATGGAATGGGATGGAAATGGATAAGAAACTCGCACCCGTCATATTATGCCTGGTGATATTCTAGATTAGGTAATACGAAGCATATTCATAAAAACAAAAAGAAATAGTAATTGGGAAGCAGTAATATAGATATAGTTTTTATGGCCAATTAGCAATCGTACAGTTGTCATAAAGATTATATTTACAGCGAGTACCATTACGATATTTTATTTCATATCATCTTAAATGATGACAATTATGTAGTTATCTAGAAATGTTGAATTTAGATGAAGTTTTGTTTTTTAATATCTATAGGTGTTTTTCCAGAAAAAACATGATTTTGCACACACACACACAAAGTTTTCGACGCAAAATCTGCTTGAGTTAGGTCTTGAACGATTTGTAAGACTGACGACGAAATTTACTCTCTAAATAGACATTAAAAAAAAAAAAAAGACCAAGACATATTCTCGTTGTCATGGCAGTCTGAAAAATCAAAGGAACATCAAAAACGGTCAACTGAGAATAAATAGCAATTCATCATTGTTCAAAAAAAAAAAAAAAAAAGTGGACACATAACAGAATATACTAAACTTGTATGCAAACTCGTTACATCTAGCATCTATCTTCCAGTCAATGCAAATATCTGGGCGAGTGAAAATAAATTCTATTAAATGAGAAAGGGGAAAAATAAACTTTTCTCAACAGAACGGTTCATTGGCGAGATTTAAAGATAGTTCTGAAAACATGGAATATTGTTAAATGACACCATTCACGCATCTTTATATCGATAATGCGGATCGATTCATTCGTATTAAATAACTTGAAACGCTCGCGTGTAATCGATAATCCTCAGTTCTCCATTCAACCACGGTTCTAGCTTTAATGCCTCTTGGCGACTTTCCCACTTTGGCGACAAAAATAAATAAGCAACCCTAATTTGAAGTTAGTTTATTTGCTCAGCGGAATAGACTGGCTTTCTTCCCTGTTTTTGTTTGTTTGCTTTTTTATATTAACTATTTTTTTCCTCTTATCCTTTAAATTTCTTTCTTCGTTTTCAGCGCGTCTTTGCTTTTTCGATTTTTACCTTTTAATTAGTGTAGAGGCATTATTAGAGTTCAAGTATTTTAATTAATCACGTGACAGTCATTGTTTCAAGGAAACAAAAACATTCAACAATCTGTATTTTTTTTTCCTCCTGATCTTCCTCAAAGGAGTAAAAAAGTTTAAAAACGGTTGCAGGCGATGGTCGAATTGCTTTAATGAATTTTGCGGACATTTATGCAAAGAGCGATAAATATTTTATGCAAATCATTAGCAAATGTAAAAAAGTAAGAGCTGCAAAGATAAAAAGACGTAATTGAAATAAAAAAAAAGACGTTAGTCAATGCGTGAATTATCTAGGGATTTTAAAAAATGATAAATTGGATTTAATATGCAGAAGGCAGAACACACATTAAGATAAATTAAACCATTAATTATTAGGAATAGTAGTTAACACTATTTTTTAATGCTAATAAAGATTTTAAAAATGAATAATTTTTGTGAAGATTCTCTGGAATTATAGTACTTAACTTTAAAAACATGATAACTATCACTTTTATCAGCGTTCGTCCCCGCAGAAGAAGAAAGAAGAAGAAAAAAAAAACACACACACACACAAATATATCCATTTTAAATAACTCTCGACAACTTGTAAAATCTGTATATACATTTTTCAATTTGTTAGGTTAGTGTTGGGAAGGTTTATAGACAATTTTTAAAAAACTCGATGAACAGTACAATTTTTTTTTATTTGAAATAAAAATTTTTGACTCAAAAATAGATGTTTATACTCGAAATATTTATTGTATCGCCTCAATTTTGGTTTCATTGGAAAAAGCGGGAAAAAAGAAATTTTTTGAACATTTTCTACCTACGTTAAAAAATAACGAGGCGATTAATTAACAAGGGAAAAGTTATAAGCATTTTAAGTAGAGGAAAATCCCTTTTTCCCGAACCGATGCTAATACTACGATTTAACAAAAATCCAGGTAGAAGTCGAAGAAGTAAGGAAAAACGAAAAAACGAAAAAAAAAAAAGAAGAGAAAAGAAATAATACTACTAATAATAAAATCTTGAGATAGGAATGCATTTTCCTAAGAGCACATTTTATGATTCATTATTGAAAAACATTAAACAAGTTTTTTTTCAATGTAGAAGACACTTTTTGCATGCATCAAAACGTACCACTGTATGCGGAAGAAATTCCAAATAAACTAGTGATTTTCTTGGGTTTAACAGCAAATTTTCTGTAAATAGGATAACGCAGGGGAACAATTCCTAGCTCATTTCCGTTCAAGTAGATTTTTGAGCTAATTTCGAGTTCCTTACGATGTGTAGATCTATGGTCTCCAACTTTCTTTTAGTCAAGAGTAAAACATTAAAATTTTTGGAGGCAACACGGGCCAAGACAGCATTCGATGGTGTAGTTGAGATTATTAGAGTAGTTCTGGCTCATTTAGATGCTCGGCCTTCTCTTGCTGAACAGGCTGTAATTTTCTCGGATTCGCAAGCTGCAATTCTCGCCATTGCCAACTGCGTTCAGGACCCTGTCTCTATGTCCGTGATGCAAAATGTATAAGATGATTGTTTAACAATGGAATCCCTGGCATTGCGGCATACCTGGCAACGAAAAAGCGGATACTCAGGACAAAAGGAGTTGCTCTATCTATCAAGTCCCATGTAACCTTGTTAGCTATAAGTCCTCTTTGTCCATGATGAAGCAAGCACTTAAGACAAATCATGAGTCATCACTAAAAGTGCGTATAAAAGAAAAAGGTGGAGAGATGCCCTCTTGAACATCCCTGACCACGATGCAATGCTGTTGCTGCCTGTCGTCTCATGACCAGGCACGATTGCTTATATGCTCATCTCATGGGCGCCCATATGCAAAATTGTAAGCGGGGGGGGGGGGGGAGGCTCAGATAAATTAACCATGGTTAAGCATATTTTCCCCACGAAAACCAATTTCAGGACAGATCAGTCATTAAAATTGGACATTTTTAATTACTTATTCATTAATAGCTGGCGAAGAAATATTTAGCATTTTTGCAAAGAAAAAAATACTAAAAACAAAGAAGTTGTAATTTTTACCCCTTGCCCCCTATATGGGCGCCCTTGGCTCATTTTAGCAAACTTTGGATTGTGGATAGCCCTGCCTGCCCTCGCTGCCGCAGTGTACAACACCTATAACTAAATTGCCGCACCTCATTCTAAATTGACCCTCGCGGCTGAGAACACTCATAAAATTGAAATATATTTCAATCCAATATTGACGATATGAGAAAACGCAGAAAATGAAAGAAAATTACGAATCAAAAATTTGTTTTCATCACTACATGTTTACTTTGTTGACAAGAAGTTTTTTTTTTTTTTTTTTTTTAAATTTCTAACTATTAGGCTTCAAATTTGCAACAATCATTCGTAACAGCGAAGGAAGGACATTTGTTGCTTTGAAAAATTCCAGAATACGATACGAAGGAAGATTACAAAAAGTGTTCTTAGAATCGAGACAAAATCGCCCATTTTTGAGAAGACCACTTACTCAAAATGGCTCCGAGACAGTTTGGCTTAGAATCAAGAAATTCTTTTACTTTTGATATATACCCTCTTCTCAAAAACGGTTCACTATGTTCTCATTTTTGAACTCACACAAAAAGCACAGACGCTATCATTTCGGAGAATAGGGCGATTTCAAAAATGAGAACATGTTGAATTGTTTGAGAATACGAATGTCCCAAAAATAAGCATATGTTATATCATTCGTTAGTATGGTATTTTGCTCGCCTATAATTCTTGCTACGTAGTCCATGGACTTATTCACTCCCTATGGGAGCTTAAATAGTCTGAACGGGCCGTGATTGAACTAAAACAGATACACTTTATAAATACGATTAATTAATTTCACAACAGTAAAAAGTGACGTTTGGAATTTTTTTACACTGTAACAGAAAGATGATTCTTGCCTTTCATTCATTGCCTTCATTCGCAGTGTTCCTGGTGCAAAGTGCAAAATATTAAAATTTTCTTGTATTCGTGCGCTGAAAGGAAACATTCAACTCCCGCTTTCCTTTCTGCGCATTCGTCATTTTTGAGATGGTCTGTTTACTTGAATTTAAATTTGACAGTTACTTATTACGAAGTCAAAACTGCTTGGAAAAAATGAGACGATATTTTTTTCATTTCTGAGCAAATGATTTTTAACAGTGTGCTTTGTAGACGCTTTTCATTGCAAAACAGCGTGCGCTTTTCTGAGAAACAGATATAATCTGAGGTCACGTATGAAAAAGAGTTTCGAATGCAACAGATATAACCAAATCAGCTTGGAATCACATAGAATTCGTCTCCAAAACCAGGAAACAAGCATCGCCAGATGAATCACATAATTACTCGCGACCAAAGCGGAACAGAGAACGTCAGCAATGATGGATGGTGGACCCCCACGGAGATCCATCCGCGAAACACACCCACGTTAGTTCCAGAATGACAACTATTACAGATGCGGAGGATACTTAGTTTAAATAATGAATTTTTAAGTGCTTTATGTGTTTCTCAGAGGTTTAGGAAACAGCTCAAGGGAAAAGGGTTGAATAAACTCGCTTTCAGGTTTTGGTGATGCTTGCAGTTGGTGCCTCCTTTGCAGTCGTACTGACTTCAATTGCATACACGATCAGAATAATAGCAGAAGTGTTTCCGATATTGGAGCAACTTTACTAAACAAGACAGTTAAAACAGTAAATTTTTTAATGCACCTTGCTGTTCTGACCTGAAGCCTGTTACGAATCAATGACTAATGTTTAGTAGTTAATGCTGAGAATTACTCATCCTTTTTCAGAGCTGGGCTGTGGAGTAGGAGCGAAAATGACCTGCTTTGACTCCGACTCCGAGAATTTCAAAGTCTTCGACTCCGACTCCTTTACCTCAAAGTCAGTCTGACTCCTACTCCGCAAGCATAGACTTAGTGGGAAAATGATCAACTCCGACTCTTGGAATGTTAAGCCACCGACTCCCAACTCTGACTTCTTTACTCAAAAAACTAATCTGATTCTGATTCTTTGACTCCTACTCCATAACCCTGGTCCGGAGTAAGCCACATGCTAATGGAGGCTTCCACCGTCATGAATGCATGTACAGTAAACTCCCGATTATCCGCGGAATAGGGTGGCATGGTAACCGCGGATAATCCGAATAATGGGTAAAAAACGATAGTTAGTGTATGCAATAGATAAAAAATATTGGTAACACCCACACATTTATTTAAATTATGACTAAAAACATTGCTACATTGCATCTACTAACATTGAATAAAAAATATATATAATAAAAAAATATATGTAAAATCGAAAAGTGAACAACCAACACAATCATAAGTTTCAGAAGAAAACGAACTGATGTGTGCATCACATGACTTCCTTTTACTCCAATTTAATATCATTTCCCATTACTGGCAATTTTAATGTGATTAAATAGTTTACTCTCTAAATATCACCAACAGTGGTCAAATAGAAACAGGTTTTAAAAAAATCGCCACATTTGTCGCTAAGTTGGCGAAAAAACTTGGCGACCAAAAGACTGGCGATTTATCGCCTAGTGCCCGCCAAATAATAACACCACTTGAGTTTACATCGAAATTAACAATGATTTCCCCCCAAAAAGGGGCAAAAGACCCCTTTAGAAACACTCTAATGCAACCAAAAAGGGAAGTGCACAACTAGACCCCACTAGGAGTATACATACCAAATTTCAACTTTCTAGGACTTACCGTTCTTGAGTTATGCGACATACATACGCACTTACGCACACGTATATCCGCACATATATACATACGCGCATGCAGAAGTCACGAGAAAATTCGTTGTAATTAACTCGGAAATCGTCATTATGGATATTTCGCAAGTCCATACCTTCTTAGGCACTTATCCACGTGTGGTCGAGTCGAAACGAAAACTCAACTCAATATTCATTCGAGGGTGAGTAAAATGGAAATTAAGGTCGATTTTTGAGTGAAAATGTTTTCGCGAACACAATACTTCCTTTTTTGTAAAAGGAAGTAAAAAGGGTTTGGGCACTACTGCTGCACGCGTATATGCAAGGTTTATATCATTTTCAATTTTATTATTAACTCAGAATCCTTCACTTTGGTACCGGTATTACAAATATTGATAGATTGTTTTATGTAAAAATAATAATGAGCAGATTTGATTTTGTCACTCTCACTCAGCAAAAAGTATGCGCTGAACTTGTTTTTTGAACATTCACTGTTGCACTTATACTAGAAAAGACATAAATAATAATAAATAGGATATCAGAGATAAAAATAACAAAATTGTGTCTACTACTCCTCTCTTCATTTTTAAATATACGTGAGAACTACAACTTATATTTCTATGCAGGAACAAGAGTGCAGATAAATGAATTAAGATAAAAAAATATAAGCATGTTATAAGTAGTATTTAATTTAAAAACAGCTTCAGAGAAAAGTAAAACTTACTTTTAAAACAGGGAGCCTTGGAAAGCGTCAAATTTGTACTATAGAACCTAAAAAAAATTAAAAAAATATGTCACATGTGAAAATGCGGCGAGAAAAACATGCACATTACGAAAAACTATTAAATAGATCATAAATTGATTTTCAAGTACATTTTAAATCTAATTTCTTCTGCAAATTCATGCAAGTTTAAACAACAAAGTTAAGAAATTAGAAAATTAAATTTGAATATTTAAAGTAGACTAC
Source organism: Uloborus diversus (assembly GCF_026930045.1). NCBI lineage: Eukaryota > Metazoa > Arthropoda > Arachnida > Araneae > Uloboridae > Uloborus > Uloborus diversus. Next base: position 110,735,464 of record NC_072737.1, on the reverse strand, counting down.
AGCTTTCGAGGTTTTCGTTAAACGTGTTTGGAATTAATATTTACTTACTTCAAGTTTTTTTTTTCTAATAAAAACAAAATTAAAATTAAATTGGATAGTACGTTTGTTATTCAAAAATGTTTCTCCCTTTAAAAAACAAAATCTATCCATTCCCTACCTCCTCCTTAAACTAGTTTTAAAAAAACTGCAGCAGAAGCAATTTAATACATAACGTAAATTTCAACAACAGCTTCCAAAATTTTAGTTGTAAGCATAATTTGTACGGGCTCATTCTTCTCTTTGTTTGATATCTTTGATAAAATATTGGTACTTACTCTTATAGCAAGAGGAACACACAAGCACACAAAAGAGTAATTTAAGATACGTCTCAATATACAAATTGAAAAAAGGAATGTGTGTGTGTGTTCATTCCTGAATTTTAAAAGATACATTGCTAAATTTTAAACAGACTAAATTTTACTAAATTTATGAACATTACTGAATTTCGAAGGATAAATAAATTACTTTAACTGATAACATAAAAATGAAATGGTTCCGCAGCAGACTATGAAATGCTTTAAAAGTTATGACGGGAAAAATGTCGGGTTGAAATTCATAATCGACATTTAAAATTTTTAAGCTAAGACAGAGATGCATCTAATGCTATTATAGTTTGCAATCGATATACGTATATTCATAAAAATGAAAGTTAATTTGTGTGTTCATGTGTGTGCGTTCATAAAAAAACAAAAGTTTAAGTCGGATTTTCGTCAAGTTTTCTCACGTGGTTGTTATCTGCCAATCGCAAAGGCAGTCGAATGGAAACGTCAAGTCACGGCAAAGTAAAATCAATAGGAAATCTTGGTTGCTCAAAAAAAAAAAAAAAAAAAAAAATCTCAAATAAAAACAAATAAATATTTAGATAAGTAAATAAATCGAGAAAAATGTTTACTCAGTAATGCTAAGGTATCATTTTGTTGCTATACGTTATCCCAAGGACGGATACAAGGGAGGGGCTATGGGGGCGATCGCCCCACCCTTGAGGGAACCTGAACCGGCAATTTTTCTGAATTCAAGTCCTAAAATGTGCAAGTGTCGGTCCTTGTTGATGATGTTAAGAAAAGGAATAGGTTTTGAATCCCCCTTCCAGAAACTTTTCGGAATTTAAATTTCTAAAAGGCACTTTTAGACGACTTTGGAGATGTCAGGAGAAGTTTGGATGCCCTACCCTCGGGCATTTTGCAAAATATATGTCATAAATACGCGATTTCAGACACTTCGTGTAATTTCAGGGGAAAGAATGGATTCAGTGACTATCTTCTGATAATTTTTCGAAACCGAAGTTTAAAAAAGCATAATGTTTGACGACCTTTGATGATGCTGGGGAAGGGAAGGGGGTGAAATATTCTTGACTAAATCCTTATTTTTAAGTTGTTTTAAGCGAAAATCATGTGGCAACTCCTCCCTCCCCCCGGCAAGCATTTATAAATCAGATACCCAATAAAAGGTTCATTCAAAAATTAACCGCCCCCTCCTTGGAAACTTTCTGGATCCGTCCTTGCGTCATCCACAACTTTTGAACGAAAAAAACCCCTTTTTCATCTTTATCCAATAGACCTGCGATCAATCGCAGTAAATATGTGAACGGTCCCTCCTTTGAGCATCATCTTCGGCCTCCGGGACCTATGATTGATGGCTGTAGCGCGTTAATCATCGTTTGATAAGTTCCTCTCTCTATAATCGACTTTCGCCTTTTACACGCACATACTTTGCTTAAGACGCGTGTAAATTGTGGCCAGATTAGAGTAGCCGTTTAGCTGCCGGCCTGCTTACGGCTTAATTGCGGGAAAATGCCGGCAAAAATATCTCTCCCGCAATCCAATCGTGCCGGCTCAGATAATTGAATTAAAGACTGTTTTTCGGTATCGGAAAGCTAATTTGTGAATTATGAGGAGCTGTGCTTCCAATTGCGCTTCTTTTAATAGCGTAGGCAGCACGTTTGACTTTGCTTTGAGGCGACGCCGTCTCCTTGATTCCCCACGTACAAATATTGGCGTTCATTCTTTTTGATGGATGCATCACTCAAAGCTAATACTCTTGTTGCTTTTTAGCTATTTAAAGGTGTATCTTCTGGCATTAGAGAACAAACAACTTCAAAGGAGCATATTTATCTAGTTATTTTTTTGTCATAAACATCAGTAATTTCCGTGGTCTTTGAAAATGTAACTTCGGAAATATTTATTTATTTTAATATGTGGGAGAAGATTTGGACCATTGAGAAAAGATAAAATGGAGAGAGTCGAGACTTTCATTCGTGAAGCCAAGACCACAAATCATGTGATCGATTTTAAAGCAAAGCATTAGAAGAAATAAGGTTTCTTTCGCTTGTTTCAAACAAAATGTGCCAACCATTTGTCGTTGTTGAGTCAGGTGACTTGGGGTCTTTGGGTCAGCTTTTGCTAAGCCAATGATTGGATTTGCCCCCTCCATTTACTAATTCCCGCTCGAAGGTTTGGACAGACATATGTCAACTGACTTCACACCAAAAATTTCGGAGGGGGTTTGAACCCTCCAATGACTACTACCCTCTGACATAAGCCATTTCTCGTTTTTAAGAAATAGAAACATTGAATTAACGCTTTCAGGTTTTTTTTTAGTTTTTTAGGCTTTTAAAAACATTTAATTGAAGAGGGGGGGGGGGCTAGATAACTGTTGATGAATTATGAGAAGCTGTGCCTTTCCATTGCGTTTCTTTGAAAAGTGTACGCAGCACGTTTGACTTTGCTTGGAGGTGACGGCGTCTTCTTGATCCCACGTACAAATATTGGCGTTTTTTCTTTTTGATGGAAGCATCACTCAAAGCAAATACTCTTGTTGCTTTTTAACTATTTAAAGGTGTATTTTCTGGCATTAGAGAACAAACAACTTCAAAGGAGCATATTTATCTAGTGATTTTTTAAATCATAAACATCAATAATTTCCGTGGTCTTTGAAAATGCAACTTCGGAAATATTTATTTATTTTAATGTGTGGGAGAAGATTTGGACAGACATAAGGCCGTTCCCAGACTTTTCTTTTGGGAAGGGTTTTATCAAACAAATTTCTCGTGAGATCTGTACAATCAATAAAATTGAATTTCTTTGAATAATCTATTGGTTTTTTGTCAGAATAGTTCATTTAAAGGAGGGGGTGCAACTTTTGGGAATTAAAATGAGCAAATGTAAAAGATATCGTATTTATTAAATGAAGAAAGAAAATGCGATGCGCAAACTACATAACTTCACTCCAGTTTTCATAATTTCAACATAACTTAACCTTAAAAATTTCGAAGTGGGTTTGAACCCTAAAAACAAATTTCCTGAATACAACCTGACATAAACCATTTTTCGTTTTTAACTTATAGAAACATTGAATTAACATTCTCAGGGCTTTATCGTTTTTCAGGATTGTAAAAACACTTAATAGGCACACCTAGGCCGATATAACTTTTGGTGAATTATTTGGGAGCTGTGCTTTTCCATTGCGTTCCTTTGAAACAGGGCTGTCCGAAGAGCTGACGGCGCCCGGGACGAAAGTTTCCTGGCGCCCCCCCCCCCCCCCCCTATACACACAGAAAAATCAAGTTAGTTATATCATCAGTGCATAATACATACTTGAATTTTTTTTACATATTAATAAACAGAACGATCAAAAGGGTTATGCATAATAACACAAATTAAATCACAAGCAATAAATCTGTTTCTAATATTTGTGAAACATTAATGCAGCAGCAAAAACTTTTCGAAAAATGGAAATGTTAAAAATCCAAATATTTATCTAGGAAAATGTTATCCCACAAGATAAAAAACAATTAAAATTGAATTGGTTATTCATATTGATCAAACTAAGAATACGAATAAATAATTTGCTGATTATTAATAGAAAATGTATTTATCGAAGTAAATTACATCAAAATTAAATTTCGATCTGGACTCAGCCAATGATTCTTTTCAAGAGTTTTTTAGTTTTACTTCTACCAATTTAATACCAGCTTTCTTATATGTTATAAACAAAGATGTTAGTCTTTTGCATCAAATGTTTGTAAGTTTTAGGAAGAAGCCCACAAATACTCAACAACATCGAAAATCGCTCAGAATTGTGTTTTCGGAGCTCTTATTTCGAAAAATCACTGGCCCTAATATTACAAAATATCGCCTTACAAATTGCTTTTAAGACTTGAGTTCAAAAAAATATTCGTGCAAGGGTCCCCTTGCCGTCTTTCTTTAATATCGCAAGCAATGGGTTTTTTAACAACACTTACGAAAAATTTAATTGGTTCAGCACCTGAAAGTAAAACATTGCTTGAATTTTTTGAACCATAATTTTAAACAATTTCCTTGGGAAATGCTCCAGATCCTCCTATCCATAAAATCTTCAAAGTTTGTCTAAAGTTGCGTTTTTGAAACTTCAATTTTGAAAACTTGCAGGGGGAGAAGGAATTGATTTCAATTTATTTAAAAAAAATCGATCGGAAACAGTCTCTAAGCTCCCTCCCTTACCCTAACGTCAATAAACATCGCCTATAATCGCGTTTTAAGGCTAAAATTGCGTTTTTAAAACTAAAAGTTTCAAAATTTTGACCGGACACCTTCAATCCGATCGAAAAAAAAAACTAAGACCCCCCCCCCAAAAAAAAAAAAGTTTTTTTTTTTTTTTGTTTTTTTAATGTACCCCCTTAAAAACTTTTTTTCTGGTTACGTCACTGCATGCAGGGTAAGAATTCAAGCAATTTTGGTGAGAACTAGACAAATGAGAAGTGCCTTTTGTTTGATTTTAAACAGTTATGCTCTCAGAAATTGTATCTGTTTCAATGATGCAAAGGAAACGAATATTTTGGAAACAGAGAGACAGGAATATTTTCCTGCCCTAGGACAAAATAGAGATTCATTGCTATGATTCTCTATTTTGTGTGTCTATGGCTGCGTATCTAATTTTATACAATCCCCCCCCCCTATTTATATGCCCCTAATTTTATACAATCGGGGCATTTTATACGAAGAGGGACGCCGTAAGGCGCCCCTCATTTCGTATGAATGCCGTCGTGTTCCGTCGAAACGAGGGGCGCCTTGCGGCGCCTCCTCATTTTGTGGCGCCCGGGCCGATTGCCCCGCTCGCCCCCCCTTTGGGACGGCCCTGCTTTGAAAAGTGTAGGCAGCACGTTTGACTTTGCTGGAAGGCAAACGGTGAATTCAAGTTTTTTGGCATTCAAGAATAAAAAACATATTTTTCTAGTTTATTAAAGTCTTATGAAGATTAATATCAATAAAATTTCTACAATTTAGGAAAAAAATTTCTTTCTTTTTTTTAAATTTTTTAAGGTTTTATTTTACAGATGTGTGGGACAGAAATTGGGAAGAATTGAAGTCATTACTCATGTTTAAGATATAGAAATATTTTATTAAATAAGAGCAATTTATAGATGTAAGATACGATGCCAGAAAGTTAATGTAAAAGAAAAACATATTTATATTTTAAAGCGATTTTATTTGAAAATTTGAATTTTTTAATTTATTTGATTTTTGGTGATAGAAAATATTTTAAACGAAGTAACAAAAAAAAAAAAAAAAATGGTATAAGAAACTCTGAAGTTAGATATTGAAGACTAATCCCGTACAGCAGGGGTTCTCAAACTGGGTGCCGTATGAAGAGGCAAGGGGTGCCGCCAAGTGTCCATGGTATCCATATGTATGTTAGGTGGGTGTGTCACATAAGGTTATGTGAACCAATAAAGCCATCCTCCTATTTTTAATGAATAAAAATTAGCTATATCGTATCTTCATCCTCATCATAAAGCCTGACTGATGATTAAGCCTTTTCAACAAGCAGTTTTTGATTATCAGGCACCAATGTGGCAAAAGTTATTACAGGAGAGAGATGGTAAAATTATCTTACCTCATTTTACTGTAGGTTTTGTTTCTGATTCACTGTAGTTTATTTGACTAAAAAATGTTGTTTATCAGCCTAGAACCCTTGAAGCCTAATTTATGTAGTTGACGGATTCAAACAGAAAAATGTCTTTGCGTACCGTCAGTTTTTCCTATGGTATTATACCCCAGAAAAGTAAATTGTAGCCCAATACGCCATTTGATGAATATGCAAAAGAATTCAGACATAAATGAGCGTGATACTTGATTATGAACATTAGGATGGTCTTATTTGACGCATTTAGCTTATCTGATAGACATGGACTAGGCTGCCGCAAGAGAGTCCGAATTCGTCAAAAATTTGAGAACCCCTGCCGTACAGGATAAATCACATGCATTTATGAATTTATGAATAATTATTACATGCGTGGAACCAACGCATTCCGTTTAACCCTCAGGTACACGTAGCGAAAAAAAGAGCACATGTAAACTTTTTTTTTTTCATTTCTTTATTTTTCCTAAAATATCATCAATTTCTCATAACAATAATGGTCCCTATGTCTTAAAGTCATTTCTTTGGGTCGTGGGAGTTTTTAAGGTTTTTATAAAATTATTTCCTCACTTTACGATATTAAACGAGCTGATGTGTGCATTACATGTCTTCCTTTTACTCCAATTTAATGATAATAGTGAATCGGAGTAAGCAAAGAAACACTGTAAATGTTTTCACCCCAAGTTTGTTGCGAATCGAAGCAAAGAAAACGTTTTATACAGATAAATGTTCCCAATATTGGCAGTTTTAATGTGATTCAATTGTTAACTCTCTAAATATGGCCAAATTAAAACCAAATTATATAAAAAAACGCCAAATTTGTCGCCAAGTTAGTGACAAAACTTGGCGACCAAAAGCTTGGCGATTTATTGCCAAGTTTTGCAAAATTATAACAGCACTTGAGCTTGCATTGAAATTAGCACTGATTTTACCGCAAGAAGGTGTAAAAGATCCCCTTAGGAACATCTGAATGCAACCAAAAGGGAAGGTGCACAACTAGACCCCACTAGGAGTCTACGTACCAGGTTGCAACTTTCTAGGACATACTGTTTTTGAGTTATGCGAGATACTTACAAACACACACATACGCACATACATACGTATATACAGATGTCACGAGAAAACTCGTTGTAATTAACTCGGGGATTGTCAAAATGGATACTTCGGGTGTCTATACGTTCTTAGGCATCTATCCAAGCGTGGTTGGGTTGAAAGAAAAATTCAATATTCACTCGGGGGCGAGCAAAATGGAAATTGGGGCCGATTTTTGAGTGAATTTTTTTTCGCGAATACAACATTTCCTTTTTTGTAAAAGGAAGTAAAAAATACCTGTGATCATTTGTTGGTTGAAATTCCTGTGTAAAGTACAACTTTACAGCTAAACATAAAATGCCTTTAAAAAACACCACTTAATAAAATCATCTTGCGCAATTTTAACGTTCTTGCAAAAATGTTATCTTATTTGAAAAATGATTTACCCTTGAAACTGCCATTATAAACATTTAAATACTATAGCGATGAAAGCCTACATTACACAATAATTACATCTCAAAAACGCAATTATACCGCAATTAAATCTTTCGTTTTAATTCGTGTTCTGGAGAAATAATCATCATAGAATCATTAGACGAAAAATAACAGACAATTAGAATTTACTTATTGTCTTCAGCGTTTCTTTGCGTAGCTTCTTTATATAAAGTGCGTGAGTAAGTGTGCCCTTGATATTTTGCTGGATCTTCGTGAGTGAAAATAGTGAGGTATCACGTTTGAAATAAGAGAAAGCATGCAGTCATCAACTATTTAAGAATCTTGTAGCCATTTTGTTTTTTTAACAGTGTAGTTCTTCGACTATGATTCTCACAGCAGACTAGGTTGGAAGAAAATTTATTTTGTCGAAAGGTTTGTATTAGTTACTTCACAAGTTTTAATTCGCAATTAAAGCAATAAAGTTTATATATTGAAATGAAATTTTTGTTTCTTTTTTTCCTTCTTTTTTCTTTTTTTTGCTTGAGTATAAAGGCTCCATTGCCATTTTCTTCTTCTTTTCTGTAGAAATAATATCACTCGAAGATATTTTGCATTCTAATAGCTTCAGAAAATTCACATTAAATAAAAGAATTTTCAGACTAATACCGAAACTCTAAAAAGGATTTTAATGAACTGCTGTCTCTATTAGGAACTTTAATCCTTCTGACAGCAAGTTATTTGCGAACTATAGTCCTTATTTTGATGAGGATTTTCATAGCACTTCATAATTGAAGAGTGTTTTATTCAGTAATTTAATTACAAAAAAAAAAAAAAGATACCCATACTAACAGACGAATACTTAATTCACGTAGACTTTTGTAATTTCAACCCTCAACTTTGTTTTCTTCTTAAAAAATAATTATGCACTTATTTATATATTTTATCTGTTACGATTAATGAAAGTATAGCCATAACCGTAAAATAATTATTAATTGATCACAAATTGTGCATAAGATTTTTTTGAAGCGGACGTTAAAAAAAAGTATGCTAAAACAATATTTTTAGTATTTGCCATCGTAAAATTTTTTTGAAAAAATGGTTGTAAAGATGCAAAGAAATGTCATAATTATTATCAAAAGTCATTACTATTTTCCAAAAGCAAGCATTTAATATTAAAATAATCAATTAATCAACGTTTTGAAGCACAAAAATTGTAAAATAATCAAAACGCTGGTTAATTTATTATTTTAACTTTTAGCACAAGGGTTCGTTAAAAAGCATCTAATATGTTTAATCATATCAAAAAAAAAAAAAAAAAGGAAAGAAAGAAAGAGAAAATACTCCAATTATACAGTTTAATAGGAACAATAAATGTCGCAAATACTGTTAGTATCAACGTCCATTTCATCGCCATTTGAGAGGGGAAAAAAGAACACTTTTTACAATCTTATTGTAGCAATGCTGAAAAAAGTACATCCAGATATTTCTGGCGAAGATCATATAATTCAACATTCCCACACAAAGATCACTTCATTTGATGATTCATTTCTCTTTCGTAACAAAGACAACCAAGAAACATATCCGTAAAACTCGTTCTAAAACACAAACAAAATTGGAAGAATTTAACAAAATACCTTTCGCGCCTCCCGATATGACCTTGTGCACCCACCCTGCCATAGTGCCTCCCGAATCATTTTTTTTCTTATTTTGTTCCATACTCCCTCCTCGTGCTCGCGTTCCTCCCTCCCCTTATAACTTTCATCGACTGACGCTTCTAATAAATATACAGCTGTCTTGATACAAAATGGCGACCACAGGGATCGGAACAACATTGAGTTGCTTCTTCATGGAGAAAGAAAACGAGAAAAACTTTCGAGTTCACAAGCGTTAAATCTGTTTTTTCACAAATACAGTACATGGTGAATCCAAAAAGCTGACCAAATGCGGAGTTGTTTTTCCTTATTGCAGTCCTGAGCTCAATATCTTTAGTTTTTATAGTAATATACTATATGGCTAAAAATATTGAGAAACTTTCAAGAATTCACATTTTTAAGCATTTATCAAGAAATAAGAGACCAATTGCATAGTAACTTTTGTCACACAAAAGGTATGCTTCTGCCTACATTTTTTAAAAAAAAAAAGTTATATCATCCTTGCGTTTCGGGAGTCAGTAAAAAATTGAGGGAAAAAAATGTTTTTTTTTTTTTTTTTGTCATCATTCATCGTATCTAGCTGAGAGTAGGCTGCAAATTTCAGGTATTAGTTAGCCTACTATGTATATTTTACATACTTTCGAGAAAATATCACTGTTATTCACGAAGATATAAGATTTTTTTCATAACTACGAATTTCATTTTAACCTGCAATGTAATCTATCAAAGCTTACCAAACTTTCAGGAAACTGGACAGCATACAAGAGAAATATAATATTCAACTTTGAAATTAATGTGCTGAAAATAGGATAAAATATGGACAGTTAAAGCAATTAATTTTTCACCGCGCATGCGCGAAAGATAGCAATTTATAACTTTCATAATCTAAAACCCAACTAGATTCCTCAACTCATGGTACAATTCTAGTTCAATATCTTAAAAATTCAGAAAGTTATCAGCGACCTAATGAGCCGAATTGGAATAACTCTTGGATAGGTGACGAATCGTTAGAGATCGTTCGCAAATATCTGTTTTTATCAAGAATCAAACTGAACGATTGCAAGCAAATGTTGAAAACTTGCGAACGACCCTTCACGATTCGTCACCTATCCAAGAGTTATTGAAATTCGGCTATTAGATCGCTGATAACTATGCGAATTTTTAAGATATTGAACTGAAATTTTATTATGAGTTGAAGAATCTAGCTGGGTTTTAGATTATGAAAATTATAAATTGCTATCTCTCGCGTATGCGCAGTAAAAAATTAATTGCTTAAAATATCCATGTTTTATCAAATTTTCAACATTTTAAATTCAAATTTTTGTACTATACTTGTCTTGTATGCTGCCAAGTTTAAACTGAAAGTTTGGTAAGCGTTGATGGAAAACTTTACGCATTAAAGATGCGAATCAAGTATTGCGCTCTGTACTAATGGTATCAGTGAATTAATGGCATTTCATCATTTGTGATGTCATGAGCAGAAGCGCAGAAAATGAAATTGCACCGTTTGAAATAACTGTTAAAGAATTAAACTTTGTCAAATTATTTAAAAAATTGTTAAATCCGGTATATTTTCTTTCAGAAAAAAATACTTTTAAAATTTCGGAAACGACCCCATTGAAACCATTCCAAAGAGAATTGCGCTGAAACTATTGCTGCATTTCTAAGCAATTGATGATTCCGCAAAATGTTACAAGTAGAAAAATCACTTTAGGTACCTTCAGGCCCGGATCCTGGGGTAGGCCACCTAGGTGGCAGATTTTAAGGACCGCAAATTTCGAAATTGGAACTTTTTTTAATTCTTAATATTTGTTTCAGCACCATAAGATTCACTGCTTCAATGCTAAAAAAATAATTTAAAGTGTGTATCGGTGTTTGGATATGCAAAACCCAGTTTGGAGTTTGACTAGAAACTCACTTTATTTTTAAAGCATTTCACTATTATTTTTATTTTATTAATATATTATTATGTATTTACATTATTATTATTATAATTATTATTCAATGGGGGGAGGGGGCGTCACTAATCAATATCGCCTAGAGCGGCAGAACTACTAGAGCCGGCCATGGGTACTTTGCAGAAGTTTTTAAATGGCGACAAATAGCTCCTGCTTGCAGGTACGCTCCCTCTATCGACATTCAGAGAGATGAATTATAACATAAACTGATCGAGAAACAGGTAATTGAACTTCGACGTTTACACAGTCCCCGACATCAAATACCAAAGAAGTAAAAAATGTGTCCAATCGAGGGAAAGCGGCTTGTCTTTTTCATCCCTTATTTTTATAGCTGGCCTGGAGGGAGGTTTACAGCTAAAAAAGCGATTGATGTTGATAAAGCGAGTGACATTTTGCCTTGAACCCCGAGCCCGTCATTCAAAGTGTAATCTGTGACCCCGAAGAAGAAGAAAATGTAACCACTCGGCACGAATGATTAAACAGAGTAAGTCATCAGACTCGCATTTAATAAATGACTCGGACGACAAGCCGTCAGAGAACTATTTGTGACTAAAAGGCGTATCCGATGTTTTTATTCTGTTACACATAGGCGTCGGATAAGGCACTTACAAGGCTTCTGGCGGAACGAACGCTGATGTGATGATTTTTCAGGTATCAAATGCATTACAAGTTATAATTTTAAGTGAGACGGTATCAAGCATTTAAAGGGATTTACTTAAAGTATATCCCAATATAAAAATTATTATTGTTCCGGAAAAAAGTTCACTGATTTTTTTTAACAAATCTAATTCGGGAATTTCATTCATTAGATTCATAAAAAAAAAAAAAAAAAAAAAAAAAAAAAAAAAAAAAAACAGACATTGGTAGTTCTTATCGTCTGCAGCTGAGCCTAGAACTTTAATTTAATTATTATAATTTTCATAGCTTGCGTGAGTGGCAACGTTAAAATTTAAGTTTCTTGATGGAACAAAAAGATGACTGAGTAGCGATAAGTCAAGCAGCGTTGCTGCATCACATTCTTTTCTTTCTAAAATATCTCGATCATTCTAAGTTATATTTATTTCTGAATTTATGTTAAATGTTACGTTCGTGTGTTGTAATAAATGTTCAGTATAGTTATTGCAAGTATATTTTATTGCGAATTCACAACGAAGAGTAAGCGGCTCTACTATTCAAAAGGTCACGTAGCCCGCCATGCTCAACCATTTTTGGAGCCACCAGTGAGGTTTTTGTTGTTTCGTTTATGATTCATGGAATCCTTTTCATAAGGTACGATTAAAATCTCTTGTAATGAAAAATGCAAATGTAGGACATTGCATAAAACGTAAATAACGGATATTTAATTCATATTCGAATGCAAATTCCCATGAACATTACTATTCTAATTCATTTGTGCTATAAATGAAACTGAGTCTTTTATTCATTGAAATGGTTTATATTCTATTCTGAATGAAGTGTATAAGAAACGTTTATCAGAAAAATCATTCTTGAATGTTGATATATTTTGTTGTAATTCTCGGAAAAGGTTCTTAACCCTGGTTTACAACCAAAGATACATTCTATTCTATTAAACTTTATTGCATGATATAGATACATTCCATTCTATTTCTTCTCATTCTATCTTTCATTTTGTGATAAACCATGACTTCTAAAGCTGCATCTGCTTATGAAAAAGCAAAAAAGAAACGAGCTACTATTCGCGCGGTAACAACTAAGCTACCGAATAAAATTTCTGAGCAGTTAAATAATGAAGACGTTACTGTGGAAGATTTAAGCGCATTCAAGCTGCAATTAAATAGTAAGCTAAATCAAATTCAAGTCGCTGATGCAGAAGTTGAAAACTTAATCGAAGATATGGATGAATTCGAAAATGAAATAGAAGCTAGCCAAGAATATTCAGATAAAATTCTAAATCTTCAGTTCGATATTGAAAGCAGAATTGAAAAAATTAAGTTTGACTTTGAGAAAGATAATCGGTCTACATTACCATCGCGAAGTGGACCTTTTCAAACAAGTACGAGCATAAATTTGCCTAAATTCGATCTTCCAGCATTTAACGGAAATATAAGTAATTGGATTAGCTTTAAACAAATTTTCATTTCGACTATTCATGATAATTCTAATTTAAGTCAACTACAAAAATTGCAATACTTGCATGCATCAGTTACAGAAGAAGCTGCTCGACTAATAAAGGGCTTTCCTATCACAGAAAATAATTATTCTCAAGCTTGGGAAACGTTAATTAGTCGTTATGAAAACAAAAGAGAGTTATCATATGCTTTAGTTTCGAAAATATTTAGCATTAAACCAGTCAAATTGATGACCTCTAAATCTCTTCGGGATATTTTGGATTCTTGCAATGAAGCAATTCGTAATCTAAAAACGTTGGGATTTGAGTTAGACAAACTTTCAGAATTAATCATTATTCAATTTCTCGAAAAACGCTTAGATGATAATATCCGAAAACAGTGGGAGCTCACATTAGAAGATGAAGAAATTCCATCGTATAAGAAATGTATTGAATTTTTAGAAAAGCATGCCAGAAGCATGAAAACCTGCAAAGAAATCTATCCCAAAGAGGAACTTTTGAAATCCAAGAAGTCAGTTAGCTATAATTCCGTAACAAACGTAAATCGTAGAAGTTGTGTATTGTGCAATTTAGATCATGCATTGTTCAAATGTTCAGAATTCAAAAATTTGAGCACTCAAGAACGGTGGAATCTAGCGAAGAAAAATAAACTTTGCTTTAACTGCTTGAGAGCTAATCACGATACTTCGAAGTGTAAAGTTACTTTTCACTGCAAAGATTGTTCTAAAAGACACCACACTCTCTTACATGATTCTTCATACAAATCGAACCTTTCAGTCGATAATTCTACACAGAGGTCAAGTGAGTCTGTTCAAGTTAATAATTCTCAGTCCAGCAGTCTAGCTTTAACTGGTCTGAATAATTCGAGCAATATTCTGCTATCTACAGCTTTAGTCAAAGTCAAGGATTCTCAAGGACATTGGCAACTGTGTAGAACTTTACTCGATTGTGGTTCTCAAACCTCATTGATGACTGAAGAATGCTGTAATAGACTTAATCTAAAAACATTTTCAACTAATCACTTAGTCATAGGAACTGGTAATCAAGTTGCTGGAAAGTCCAATTACTTAGTAAATTTAAACTTTACTCCACGGTTTAATTCAGAAACCTTTTCTACTAAAGCACTAATAGTTAAAGAACTTACTACGAAATTACCAAATTTCCTTATTTCTAGTCATAAATGGTCACACATTGAAAGTTTGCAGTTAGCAGATCCTGATTTCTACATCTCCAGAAACATAGACATAATATTAGGTGCAGATGTATTTTTTGACATAATTCAAGGTCGCAAGATAAGTGGTGGAAAAGACACACCTACAGCTATTCAATCAAAGTTAGGTTGGATTCTCTCAGGAAGGGTATCGTCCAAATTATATGAAGGTACAGAAAATACCAAATTGAGTCACCATTCCAGTGTAAAAATTGATGAAGTTCTTCAGAAATTCTGGGAATTGGAATCTATTCCTCAGAAAGAAAAGTTAAGCATTCAAGAAACAAACTGTGAAAAGTTTTACTCAGAAACTACAACTAGAGATGACACTGGAAGATATGAAGTCAAACTGCCATTCAAGGAAGAACCAAGTCTTGGAAATTCGAGAGATCAAGCGGTTGCACGATTTCTGTCGTTGGAAAGGAAACTAATCCAAAATCCTAGCATGTATGATCAATACAAGAATTTCATGAGGGAATATTTATCCTTAAACCACATGGAATTAGTGCAAGCAGAAGAGATCATAGTAGAAGATCGCAAGTGTTTTTATATGCCACACCACGGAGTAATTAGAGAACATAGCAGCACCACAAAATTAAGAGTTGTGTTCGACGCATCAGCTAAATCATCAACAAACATCTCGCTAAATGATGTTTTGCATGCTGGACCCAAACTCCAGACTGATCTATTTTATATTCTATCAAATTTCAGAATACACTCCATAGCTCTTGCGGCTGATATCGAAAAAATGTTCCGACAAATTCTTGTCTCACATTCAGATTCTGATTTTCAGAGAATTATATGGCGAGAAAATCCCGATCAAAAGATTGAAGACTATAGATTGAAGACAGTGACTTACGGAACTGCTTGCGCACCGTATTTAGCCATAAGAACTATTAAAAAACTTGCTGAAGATGAAGAGATGAATTTTCCTAAAGCCTCAAAAGTTATCGACAAGGACTTTTACGTAGATGATCTATTAACAGGAGCCGATTCAATTCAGGAAGCTGAAAATCTCATGAGTGATTTAATTAATCTAATGAGAAGAGGTGGATTCACTCTTCGAAAATGGATATCAAATGAACATAGTATTCTTTCAAAATTACCTCCTGAACTAAAAGGAACAGAACAGTCTATAAATATTGCTGAAGATCAGTCAGTGAAACTTCTTGGCATTCAGTGGGATCCAAATCAAGACACATTTGCGATTCATTTAAATCCAGCTCAAGAAGTCACCACAAAACGGCAATTATTGTCAAGCATTGCTAGAATTTATGATCCCCTCGGTTTCATTTCACCCTCTACAGTTTTAGCTAAAATTATGATGCAGAAATTATGGTTATGCAAGTCAAAATGGGATGATCCACTCCCAGACAGTATCCTTAAAGAATGGACAAGTTTTGCTTCACAGCTTCCGATACTTGAAAATATTCAAATGCCACGACATTTCTTCATCCAAAATTCTGCAGTAAAATGTATTCAAATTCATGGCTTTTGCGATGCTTCCCAAAAGGCTTTTGCTGCTGTCCTTTACATGAGATCAGAATTTGAAGATGAGAAAGTCAAGATTAGTTTAATCGCCGCGAAAACCAGAGTCGCACCACTAAAAACAATAACGCTTCCTCGTTTGGAGCTGTGTGCAGCTGTAATGTTAAGCCAACTCTACAAGAATGTAGTTGAAAATCTTGCCATTCAAGTAGATGAGTTATTCTTTTGGACGGATTCCCAAATAGTGCTTGATTGGATAAATTCCGAACCTCATAAATGGAAATCCTTCATTTCTAATAGGATATCGCAAATTCATACTAATACTCAAGTCGATGCCTGGCATCACGTTGTAAGCAAAGAGAACCCTTGTGATTGTGCCTCAAGAGGACTCATGCCTTCAAAACTTCTTAATCATTCACTATGGTGGAAAGGTCCTTCTTGGCTTTCAGATTCGCCAATAGTTATCCCTCCACAAAATCATTCAGCTTCGGAAAAAGAAAAAAATCTCAGAAGTGTCAGTGAAAACGGCAAGTTATTCTAATCAAGTAGAAGGCGAGTTAAACTTCATTCATAACTATTCTTCGCTGAGTAAGCTTACTAGAGTAGTTGCTTATAGCGTACGATTTATTCAAAATGCAAAAAGTGACAAAAATAATCGGAAAGTAGGTTCTCTTAAGACATCAGAATTACTTGACGCCACAACTCGCATTGTAAAGTCGGTCCAAGATTCAGAATTCAAATCGGAAATTCATGCTATTCAAACTAAAGGGAGTTTGCCAGATAAAAGTTCCTTAATATCATTGAATCCTTTTCTTGACAAAAACGGTATTTTAAGAGTTGGCGGCAGACTTAAACACTCTAATATGTCAAATGATCAAAAACATCCAGTGCTACTTCCTAAAAATCATCACCTTTCGGATTTAATTATTGATTATTATCACAAACTCTCTCTTCATGGAGGAACACAAGTTGTACTCTCTCTCATTAGACAGCGGTTTTGGCTGATATCAGGAAGAGATAAAGTCAGAAGAAATATTCAGCGTTGTCTGACATGCTTCAAGATGAAGAAGAAAATCATGTGCCAAATTATGGGAGATTTACCTAAAGATCGCGTTCTTCCTTCCAGACCATTTCTCAAAACGGGTATAGATTTTGCAGGGCCGATAATAACGAAGCCAAATCTCAAGAGAACAAGGGTTACCACAAAGTCATACATTGCTTTATTCATTTGCTTCACGACAAAAGCAGTTCATCTTGAAGTTGTGTCCGAACTAAGTACAGATTCATTCTTAGCGTGCCTCAGAAGATTTATATCGAGAAGAGGGAAACCTTCAGACATATATACTGATAACGGCTCTAACTTTAAAGGTGCAAGAAACTATTTATACAGTCAAATGGAAATTCTTAAATCAGCATCAGTTCAGGACTTTGCTTCAGAATTGTTTATTAACTGGCATTTCATCCCACCCAGTGCACTTCATTTTGGAGGTATCTGGGAGTCTAACATCAAATCAATGAAGCAACATCTTTTCAAAGTATGTAAATCAGCAGTGCTTAATTATAAAGAATTATCAACTTTAATTATTCAGATTGAAGCATGTATGAATTCAAGACCAGTAAACTCCTCTTAGTAGTGATCCAAACGACCTTGATCCCTTAACACCGGGTCACTTTCTGATTGTAGCACCGCTTCTAGCAATGCCCGAGTCTTATCAAGCAGAAAATTCGCTATCATACACTTCAAGATTTAAGTTGATTCAAGCTCTTCGCGAAGGATTCTGGAGGCGATGGAGTGCTGAGTATCTCACACAGTTACAGCAGAGAAGTAAATGGAAGTCATCTAACCCAAATATAAAAACTGGACAACTGGTGTTGTTAAAAGAAGATCTAAAACATCCCATGAAATGGAGTTTAGGAAGAGTTATGGAAACTTTTCCTGGAGATGATGGAGCTGTAAGAGTTGTTCAGGTGAAAACTACATCAGGAACATTTAAAAGACCAATAACTAAGATTGCTCCCCTACCAACTTAGACTTAGTTTTGGACATTTGTCCAATGGGGGGGAGTATGGTAGTTCTTATCGTCTGCAGCTGAGCCAAGAACTTTAATTTAATTATTATAATTTTCATAGCTTGCGTGAGTGGCAACGTTAAAATTTAAGTTTCTTGATGGAACAAAAAGATGACTGAGTAGCGATAAGTCAAGCAGCGTTGCTGCATCACATTCTTTTCTTTCTAAAATATCTCGATCATTCTAAGTTATATTTATTTCTGAATTTATGTTAAATGTTACGTTCGTGTGTTGTAATAAATGTTCAGTATAGTTATTGCAAGTATATTTTATTGCGAATTCACAACGAAGAGTAAGCGGCTCTACTATTCAAAAGGTCACGTAGCCCGCCATGCTCAACCAGACATATTAGTTCTCAAAAGTTTTTTTTTTTTCTTTCTTTCTTTTTTTTTTTTTTTTGAGCTATCACGATTGTTTATTGTTCTCACTTGACATTTTTGAATTCCAATGATTTTATTTTCCTCCCGCCTCCCTCTGCAGCACCACCGGCGACCGACCCGCCGCCTCACGAAGCTGCTCCTCCAGCGAAAACCGTCTGCAGGTTGCGTCACTAACTTGCCTACACTTACACATACACCTACACACACACATACACACCTACACATACACAGAACTACCTACATATACACATACCCCCCATACAAACACACATGCCTACACACACATACACATACCCCCCCACACAAACAAACATACCTCCCCCACACTCACACAAACACACACGCCTACATACACA
Organism: Uloborus diversus; assembly: GCF_026930045.1. Taxonomy (NCBI): domain Eukaryota; kingdom Metazoa; phylum Arthropoda; class Arachnida; order Araneae; family Uloboridae; genus Uloborus; species Uloborus diversus. The sequence continues at coordinate 110,716,861 of NC_072737.1, read as the reverse complement.
CACACTCGTGATTGCGAAAAACATAATTTGAATTCAAGAGGTCCAAGTTCAAATTAGTAGTATTATTATTATTATTTGTGGCCATAGCTTTCTCAATAATTCATCAAAATTCATAAGTAAGGTACCATTTAAAAGATTTTTTTTCACTGCTTTCGGCGGGAAAAGAAACAAAGAATCCACACCGTGTCGTTTACCGAACAAACCGAGTTTTTTTGTTATTAAACATTTCCTTGAAATTTAACATCCCTAATTTGATCAGTTGGTTAGAGCGTCATGTGTATAACGGAACGCTCGTGGGTTTGACAACCCCCCCCCCCCCGTGCCAGACAATGTTTTTTGTGACTCTTTTCCTGGGATGAATTTTGATCCATTGCATGGCTTATTGTAATACATGGTGTATAATGGCATATATTGCGTGTGGCAATAATAGTTTAGATACAAACGGATTTTATTATAGTAGATAGCTTCTTTCTTTTTTTCTTCGAATTAAAATTAAAATTATTATTATTATTTATTGTTACTAGTACATAACTATTATTATTTTAATTTCTGTGCATTATGAATAGCATCATACTTTTACAGTCCAGAATCAATGATAAATTAACAAATACCTATTTTCTTTTCTTTCTTTTTCAATTTGTGTTTTTGTGCATTGTGGTGATTATATGTTCCGACGAAGAGAAATATTTTGGACAATGTAGATAGTTAACCTTTTAAGGAAACTCTCTCTCTTTTTTTTCTTGAAATATACTATATACTTTTATAAAATGCGACACAATTTAAACGACAGAACATCTATAATTACATTAGAAAATTATGAAATTAAATACTTATGTTTTGGAGCTACAAAGAACCTCGTTTAAGTTTAAGGAAAAATACCCACGCTAAACAATAGTCAGCACCAAAAAAGGTATTGTCATTTATCCCAGGGTTTCAAAAACCTTTTTGACTCGTGGTTTTTCTTACGGCGCCCTGGTCCATCTCGATCATATAAGGAAAATGAGCTAAGGCCACCCAAAGGTTCATAATCCAATGTATCGCTGATTTATGAATGAACTGGACCCAGTTTTGCATATTCATCAGATGATATATAAAAGATAAAAGAATAAATAAAACCAAATGAAAATTTATGCTTTAATTATGTTTTTCAGAAGTTTTGCCCCAGAAATGCGATTTGGCCCAATAAGGAACGTGGTCTTATATGGCTCATCCACCTTACGCATACATTCAAGGGCGGATACAGGGGCGGATGCTCAAGAATGTAGTCTTAAGGTGAAAAGTTTTATTCTACGACCCCCGTCCCGTAAAACCTCTTCAAATATACAAACAAAAATTATTGAAATCATAAAAGCTCTTCAAATATGCTTGCAAAAATCATCGAAATCATTGATAAAAAATCATTTAAAGAAAGTTTTCTTTAAAAATATTTTTTCAGTTTTGGAATGTAAGCCGAGCAGTTCAAAAAAAAGAGAGAGAAAGAGAGAGACTACGCTGCTTTGTCACTTCAACGCTTAACTGTTTTTGCTATAGGTCAGGGGTTTCCAAAGTGGGAGCTGCGGCACCCCTGGGTTGCCGCAAGGAGGGGCGAGGGGTGTCGCGAGCTGTCCATAATTTCAATATGCGTGTATGATTGAAATAGATTAGGGTGCCGCGAAAAAATTCTAATTCGTCAAAGGGTGCCGTGAGTCGGAAAAAAATAGGAACCCCTGTTATACGTAGTTCTTTTCCAACAAACGTGGTTTTTTTTCAACAGGGTTTCCATCTAATACGTTGGGCTAGTTTACGAGAACCTTTGTATAATAAGGTTTTGCGCTAACACGACAATCAAATTTTACATTTCTTGCACGATACTAAATCCAAAACACTGATTTAAACTAATAAACTATTTACAGCACGTTTAAAAATAAACTCAGCACGACTAAAAACGAAACTATCTAAAAATTACAACAGAAAGCAACTATTATCTACACAGACTTTACATTAAAAAAAAAAAAAAAACACATTTACACACTCAAATGTTTCATCAATTGAAGCCGTGCCTGTAGTTTTGGATATGGTTTTTTAATAACTTATATATTGACTTATATCTTGATAATAATAACTTATATCTTGATAACTTTTTATCTTGGAAGAAAATTAGCCCGTAAAAAATTTCAGATACACTCAATTTTAGCCACTCTATTTTATCATCAATTATTTACTTTTTCCCCATCAAATAAAATGTTTATGTGTTTCAGTTTCGTATTTTAAAAGGATCAAAACCGAAGTTAAGTATGTAAAAAGAAAGAACTAACGATAATAAGTAGTGAAAAAGCGCTTGTTGGTAATTTTTATATGATTCGAAGAAAATTAACCTGGAAAAAAATTCAGATACACTCGATTTTAGCCACTCTAGCTCAACATATTAACCACGAAGAAACTGCACGCGAGAAAAGCATTCCTGTAAATTTTTCTTCTTTTATCGGCCACACCCAAACTATCGAATTGCGTTAATCTACCTAAATGTGTCGCTGCAGCACCCCTTTGGTGACAAGACCGGAATGAGATTGCTAAAAATAGTTATAACCCCGACCAATCAGAGAGCTTGGAAAGGTCATTCCAATCTAACATGAAACTAATATTTAAATTTTCGCGTTAATGTTTGATTCAAAATTAATATATTAACAATAATTCACGACAAAGAAAAAAAATCATTCGTGTTGAACATACTGTTACCAGGAATGCGGTGTCGGGGAGGGAGGGGGGATGGCCAGCTCCGACTCATAGTCCTTTACTCCAAATTCCGTTCGACTCTGACTCCGCAAGCACCGACAGAGTTGCGGACTTGGAGGGAAAATGACAGACTCCGACTTATGGAATTTAAATCTTCGACTACCAACTCCGATTTCCTTAACCTAAAATTAGCACGACTCCGACTCCGCAGCCCTGACTGTTACTTAATAGAGTGGAATTGTTTGAGTTAAAATATTTGAAAGAGTTTATTGAACAAACGAAGTAAAGACCAAAAAAAAAAAAAAAAATCGGAGTATCGAGGTTTAGGATGTGTGTATAAGGTACACCAAATCAAGCCATATGTAACAACAATGCCATGCCTTTATTTTGGAGTAGTTTCACGAAAGTTCGCTAGATCGTGGCTTTATCAGCATCAGAAAGCCTAACTGAAGATAAAGCGTTATGAATAAGCAGTTTGTTCTCATCAGGCGACAGTGCTTGTAGAGCACACGTCAAAACTATCTAATCTTCTTTTGTAGTAAGTTTTGTTTCTTCATAATTTACTGTACTTGTATAAAAAAGTTGTTTTCTGCCTTTAAGGCATTTTTTATGCAGTTGAAAAATTCAAAAAGAAAATGTAGTCGTATACCGTAATTTTTCCCTGTGATTTTATTACTTAAAAAAGTAGATTGTAGCCTAATAAGGCCAAGGTTGACCGAATTGGGACTCTAGTGTCCTTAATAGGACACCTGAGGATCAAGTGGAGGATATGATCCTGTGCTGCGTATGTTGCACATATGTGTACGAGCTTTGCGCTGGAGTGACATGAAAATAAAAGGAAAAAAACCTATTATCAGTGCCTCAAATGGGACGATTGATCTTCTCCTTTCCACTGAGGTAAATATGGAATTTTTGATGTTTTTAAGTTTATGAAAGACAGTTTAAAACATTTTCTATTGGTGATAAAAATTTTCTTTTCAGTTTGATAGTAATTTTGGTGTCCCCCCCCCCTACAAAGTTGGCCTAATTGGGGGGGCCATGCTCCTAATAAGACCAAACGGCCTTTCTTTATTAAAACTGAAGAAAAACACAATTGAAACTTATATTTTTACATAGAATTATTTATATTTTCTTTCTTTTAGGAGTCACCTGAGGAGTGTGCAAATTTGGAGCCAATTGAATTATAAATCAGCGAGATATTTGCCCATAAACCTTAAAGTGACTTGGTGCACTTACCTTAACTGTTGGAAAAGAAATTATGCAAAACGCTTCTTTCTAACTACGCATGCAATTTTGACTTTTTCTCATACAAGGAGTTTATAAATTTGTACTGAAAATCTTTGGAATGAAAGATTTTTCGAAAATTTACAGATGTGGCAGAAAAGAACTGCCTACCACTCAATAATATTACGAAGACTAACCAGATTTTTCCAATCAGGAACATTAATTAAAAAATAGCAAAAATATTATTTTGCTCAAAAATCATTAAAAACTTTTGAATTCTATCAAAAAAATTATTTCATTATTGCCATGTAAATGGCAGCGTAGGTTAGATTTTTTAAAAGGTTATTTGCAACAAAAACAGCAGATGATATTTTTTTGAAAACTGGGCCTTCTTGTGGTGTAAAACGTTATTTTCTTCTTGAAAGTAAGCTAAAAAACCTTCATGCACAAATTTTCCTTGTGCGTATTCTGTTCTCAAGTTCAAATAATGATACATCATTTTTTTTCCAATTATATTAATAATCTTAGACGAACAAAACTATAATATTCCAAAAAAAAAAAAGAGACAGAAAAACTTTGAACATTGGTTTTACGTCGGTCAAAAGAGATTACTAAATTAAATGGAACGATATTACAGTTAAACGAGAACCATCAGAGCATCAAAAGCTTCTGCTCAACTGTGAACAAAAAGTGGCAATTTTAAAAATCCTAACGGGATGTACTTCTAGAACCATGAATTTCTTCGTTTAACTGCATTAAAGTATGCTTCCCAACGTAATTATACTTAACTAACAAACTTTCAAAAGAAAAGTTGATATATATAATCACTTATTTCAGTCCAACTGACCACACTAAACTGTCTCATTTTTTCTAATCCATCTGATCTGCGTGAGATCCATCAGTTTTTACAACTCCATGACCTCTAATCTTCTTTAGCAGATCATCTCTATTTCAGCCAAAACAAATAAGAAGTTGTGCAGTGGCCAGGGCCGCAGAGAACCAAGACGGGACCCTTGTCAGTTATGTCGCCAAGCCCCTTCCCATCTCCCCCTCCCCCCAAAAAAAGAAAAGAAGAAGAAAGGGGGTGAAAAGAAAAGTAAAGAAAAAAGGGGGGGGAGTCAAAATTACTATCTAGACAACAATTAACTCTATTTTAAGTGCCACAACAGTCAATACCAAAAGAGTAAATTTTAATTAATCTTATCTCTTATTAACATTCTTTAATTAATCGTTTTCTCTTATTAGGAGTTTTCCCCCTTTTTCTTTCTTCCTTTCTTTTTTTTTCTTTCTTTCCTTTTTTTTTCTTTTTTGCGTCAGTGTCGCCCCCCCCCCCCCAAGGCCCGAGTCCCTAGTTTCTGACTAGGCTGATATGGCCTCTCGTAGGGCCTAGCAGCGGCTTCGCTGTTGTCAGACTTGGTACAAGTTCGGAAAATTTTAGCACAACATAAGAATCTGAGGGTTTTCAAATGTCCAAAGTATACTGCGCTAAAGCCAATATCGGATCCGGGGGGTTGAGGGGTAGGGGGGGGGGAGCCGGGGCCCTTAGTCGGGACAACAACTTCTGGAAGGCGGCAAATTCCCTATATTTCTGTTTTTTTCGTTGAAACTCGATATGAAAATTTTTAGAAAGAACGGTAAGAGCGGCAGGTTCAAATGTTCCCTGGTTCGAAAAAATCAAAGATCCGCCACTGGCCAGAGCAGTGGTCATTCCTGCTATCTTGCAATTTGCATGCTGCGCCTGGTCGATACCATGTGTATGCTGATTGTTGTTTCGAAGAATTGTTGATTTGAACTTTTTTTTCTGAGCATCTTGCCCTGTTGAGAAACATAGAAATTTCAGAATGGAAAATTTACGAAAGGATTGCAGTGAGTAAGAAAGATATAATCAAGGTAGGAACTTTTTGCTTTTATGATTTGGTCTTCTTGAGATAAGTGAAAGAATTTATTAGGATATTTATCCTTCTTCACGCAATGAAAAAAGGAACATGTTAGTGTTACGAGAAAGTTAGTGATACAAAGTAAACAATTAAGGGAACAAAGAGTTTACACCATCCTCAAGGTAATCTGATTCCCAATTGCTTTATTTTAACTATCCCGATGATATTTTATTATTGTTATTGTATGTATTGCCCTGAAACTGAAGAAATATTCTTACAGTAAAGCATAGATTACAAAACTAAGAACTAAAAATGATAAAAAGCCTTAAAATGGATTACTTTTCTGATCAAAAGTTTTCTTACAACGTAAGGTAACTTTGAAGCAGGTTAGCAGTTATTTTTAAATGGATAGTGTCCACCCCCCTAAGAGCAAGGGTGCACCCTCTAAATAATGAAATGAGCCCCCAAAAGCAAAAGCCCCCCGAAAAAAATAGAAAAATACCTCACAAAACATCTTACCTCTAAAAATTTCATTGGCGCAGACTGCGACATGTACCCACTCCCCCAGATAAGCACCCCTGATAATATTGGAGTTCAAGAGACAATGGTTTATCAAATGTTATGGTGTTTTAAAAGGAGGGTGAATGCAAAAGCGATAGTATTAAAATCTAACCTATCTCTTATCTATGTTCGCCTGATGGTCGTTTCTTATTGGCTGTTGGGAAGAGTAATGACGTCCTATGTGTCAAAAATTCACCAAAATTGGCGACAGTTCGCAATTTCTTCCAAACTTTAAGCCCCTAACTCATATCTTTTCAAATTCTCGCCAAACTCATATAGACTCCTAGAAAATATGACGGGATCATCATGAAGTGCCTCAGAAGTCGAATCAAGCCACCACGTGCAGCTATTAAGATAAATAAAAACGTTGCTGCCTAAAGAACAGATTTGAAAGAGAAATTTTTTCAACTGGGTATTCATATCTGAATGAAGAGCAGATTCCAGTTCTAAAATGAATCTTGGTGTGTGGAGAGCGAATGACAAATTGTTTCCAAAAAATATTACACACATGATATGCTCGCTGGTCCCAGAGCAGTCCCAAACTTAATTTTTCTGGAAGGGGAAAAATTTTCAATTTGCCAAATGACACTCGGAATGCTTCCGGATGATAAAATACGAGCTTACACACATACCTTTATCTAATGAGAAGAGACATTAAGCATCATGGTAAAATTTAAAAAAAAAAATGCAATTTTGTAATGCTCTCTGAATTTGCCGAACCGAGAGACAAAAGTTGCCGACCAAGGAAGGACGGCGTCTTGAGCAGGCCCTTTATTTAGGAGAGTCGATTGCCCCCTAGTTTTGAAAAATTAATGTTTCAACGTGTAAGTGGAAGTGCATTTTGTTGGTTTCCGATGGTTGGTGTTGAGTGTATATCGTCGCCTCAAAGCAACAGTAGGATATCTTAGTGTTATTCCTGGGATTAGCTGTCTTTCTGAGGCGATGATATCCTTTGCCCCTTCCCCTTCGAAAAACTCGAAAGGAGGGTCTGCCTGCTAGATTCATATTTACTAAGGGCAGGCAAGCTACGCCATGCAGAAAGTATCTTCACTTCGGCAGCAAATCACTGGAAGAGGTCGCATGCTGAGGACTTTCCTCATTAGAACAACAGGTCCCACAGCGACTTGAGACAGGCGAATAGTTATAAACCGTTGATTGCCCTGGGAAAGAAAAGTGCAGTAACTGCAAATTTTATATTTTGCATTTTTGGCATCAATTGTACTCTAGCCTTATTGTACAAGTTTGCTTATTTAGTTTCTGCAATAAATAAAGCTCGACAAAAACATCACATTCCAATATTTCCCTATTGTTTGTATAGAATCCAAAACGCGTTTCTTCAAATTTTGCAAAAACAAATTTCTGCAGATATTGCATTTTACCTTTCCATGGCAGTCAACTGATGTCAATGTGTCTGTTCCAAGAACAGTAAAAAGGGATTTCAAGCCACCCCCTAAGTAAGACAAAAATATATCTGTCTTCAATTGAATCAATATGAATGCCGATTTTTTTCAATTAATGTATATACTAGAAACATAATAGAAATAAATTCTTAAACTGATTAGACAGTGGCTTAGCCATACAAAAGTCTCGAAAAGGGGCAGGGGTGCCCACCTAGGATGGGTCATAGCGCAGACTGTGCCATTAAAATTTTTAGGGGGTGGGGTTGTTTTGAGGGGTATTTTTTCACTTTTTTTCAGAGGGGTCTTTGCGATATTTAGAGGGTGTGCCCTTGCTCTTAGGAGAGTGGGCACCCCCTCGAGGGTGATTTGCTTAGTTTCAGTAAATGGAGGGGGGGGGGGTATCATAAATCAATCTCTTGGCTGAACCCCTGTAATTACATAAAATTGAAAATTTTGCAACTTCCAGGCAAATTATAAAGCACTGCCAAGTACCCAAAATGTAGATGAATCGCCAAATGTGATAACGCGTTATAACTAAAAGGAAGTAGATACATGCACCTAGTGAAAAACACAAAGAAAAAATTTTGAAAAAAATGATAAAATATATATCACAGCATGTAGGGAAAAGTGAAGGGGGATAAAAAGTGCTAGAATTCCCTTCCTTCAACGAGAAGATTCCCCATTTTCTCCCTCCCTCGTTCGAATAAGAAGGGTGGGGGGAGCCAAGAAGTCCTCTACTTTTTAACCCCCATGGGAACGAACAGCCTCAGATGAGTTCTGGAAGAGAACGAAAAAAACCATCTTTTCTAAAAGAGAGAGAAAGATTAAAAAAAATAAAAAGTAGCAAAAAAGATCCTCCACGGCACTGCCCCGATTTTGTTTAGAAAGACCGAGATTTTTCGAAGAGCATCGTATTTTAAATCGATAGGAGCAGACAAAGGGACGGAGGTTTATTTTCTTGGAAAGGGGGGGGGGGATTTCAGATGGGGGGAATGAAGCTTTAGAATGAAGGACTCGAGGGGTAAGTTGACGCTAAACGACAGAAGATGATGAAGGAGTAGAAAGAAGAACTCGTGTAAGCATTTGAGAAATAATTGAGTTTAAAACATAAATTTTGCCATTGATCGTATGTCGTGGATATGTAACTTACGATGATTTAAGGTTACGTGGATTTTTTTTCGCCTTAATTCTTTCATCAACGCCGAAGAAAAAATTGATTTTTATTCGAAGAAGCTTTAATTATATCATGAAAAACTGTATTAAGTTCAGTGATTCTTCCCTCTCACAGTCTATGGTTAATTCGTTTATTGTAACGTTGAGAGTGGGATTAAGTGTTTTTTTTTACATTGCATTTTGTTTTTTTTTCAAAATGGATAACAGAATAGTTGTTTTAGGTATGTGCCTAAAATAACAATAAAGAATTGTTAAAAAAATAATAAAGAGATGTTACTCTTTCGTTTTTCTGTGTTTAATTTGTAGTAATTTTACTATATTTGCCGTTTACTCCTTTAATTTTCAAACAAAAATACCATAGTTTTTGAAGCTTTACCTTTTAGTAGTTTTCCCTACTTTACAGCATTATGTTTGTGGGTTTGGTGAGATATTGCCAAGCTGGCTTCGTTTTTGGAGCCATATTTTGGCGGGAAATCGCCAAATGTCGTCAAGCGTGGCGACATTACGAACTAAGACATAACTCTGGATGCAAAATACCGACAGCCCAGGTATGAAATCCAGAGATTGCAGTTTCGTCTTTGTTATGGATTCATTAGTCTGGAATTCTGGTACTCCAGACAGATGATTTCACTGTTCGGCAAATGTCCAAGTGGTTGGTTTGCTTCCCAGGTATGGAGTGCATAGGAGTTGGTTAAACCAACGGGCTAGGTGTATGAACCTGGTACTCAAGGAAATTTGCGTTAAGCGTAGTATCAGGTTTATTGATGTGTGGAGTAGATGTAAACGAGATTGGATTGCTAGGGATGGCCTACACCTGAGCTCTACAGGGGTCAAAATGGTTAGTGGTTTGGTTTTAGAGGCTTCAGAATCAAAAAACTAAGTTGGAATGGGGGGCATGGTTTAAGGAGCAGAATTCGAAAGGGTACTAACTATCGGGATTTTAGTAGAAACGGAAATAGGGTGGCTAATAAGAGAAAAGATTTTAACACTAGGGATTCAAACAATCGTACAGCATTAAATAAAAGTAAGATGGGCTTACTTAAGGTTTTTTATACAAATGCTCGTAGTATTAGGAACAAGATGGAAAAATTGAAAAGCATAATTATAGACGAGAGGTTGGATATTATTGGAGTTACCGAGACATGGGCTACCGAAAGTGATGATGATTTATTATCTATTGCTGGGTATAATTTGTTTAGACAAGATAGAGTAGGTAAAAGAGGTGGTGGGGTTTTATTTTATGTCAGAGACACTTTAATTTGCAATGAATTGGTAATTAATGATAAACCTAATGAGATTGATATGATTTGGCTGGAGTTGATTAGTAATAAGGGCAAAAAACTACGTTTGGGGAATATTTATAGGCCACCCAACTTAAGCCAGGGTCAAGACGAACAGATGTTTAGTATTATTAGTGACATTTCTAGCAAGGGGTCAGTCATCATAATGGGAGATTTTAATTTTCCAGGAATTGATTGGAATAATTTTTACCATAGTAATAGCAGAGAAGAGGATTTTTTGAAAGTAATTGGTGACTGTTTCTTAGATCAAATTGTAACTCAGGGTACTCGACAGGACGCGATTTTAGATCTAGTTTTCTGCGACATGGAAGGCTCTGTTCAGGGGTTATGTGTAGGGGAACACATTGGAGATAGTGACCACAACAGTATTAGGTTTGGGATTAAATTTGATATGCACAAAGTAGAGAATTTTAGGTTTGTGCCCAATTTCAGAAATACTGACTTTGTGGCACTTCGGCAGAGTTTGAAAGCAGTTTTTTCTTCTGGATTGGACAATAGCGATGTGAATCTTCAGTGGGCAGAGTTTAAGGAAAATCTAGCGAATACGGTTAGGGATCATGTTCCTTTTAGGAGAAAGGGTGTCAACACTAAAATTTGGCCAATGTGGTTCTCCAGGGAAACTAAAGACGCTCTAAATTACAAGCAAGCTGCTTTTCATAGGTTTAGAGAAACAGGTCACAGTGCAGATAGGCTCCAATATTGTAAGGCAAGGCGTAAATTTAAGTATTTGGTACGGATTCAGAAAAGAGAGTTGGAGCAAAGACTGGCAGATAACATAAACAGGAATCCCAAGAGGTTTTTTGCATGCGCTAATTCGGGGAAAGTTCGAAATAGTCATATTGGGCCACTGGTTGATGAGCACGGAATTTTAATTCAGGACGATAGTGATATTGCTAATGTTCTTAATAACTTTTTTTCGAGTGTTTTTAACGATAACTGTATCTCAACAGTTGACACCAACAAGACACAAGCTATAGTACAGCTTGATCACTTTGTATTTTCCAAGGATGACGTTTTACTTCATTTGAAAAAAATTAAAGAGACTAAGGCTCCGGGGCCAGATAATATTTATCCGAAAATTTTAGTTGAATGTGCAGAGGAATTAGCAGATGTAATCGCAAACATTTTCAATGATTCTTATAGTTCGGGGACAGTGCCAGAGGACTGGAAGCTGGAGCGGACATTACACCGCTCTTCAAGAAAGGGTCTAAAGGGAGTGCGGGAAATTATAGACCTGTGAGTCTAACTTCGGTGGTTTGCAAAATTTTTGAAACATTGATGAAAATTAAGATAGTAAATTTTCTAGAGACTAATAATCTATTGACTAGTTTTCAGTACGGTTTTAGGAAAGGTAAATCTTGTGCAACTAATTTATTACATTTCTATGACAAAGTTACCATGGCTTTGGACAATAAGAAGCCTGTAGATGTTGTTTACATTGATTTTCAAAAAGCTTTCGATATGGTACCGCATGTTGCTCTACTTAGCAAATTAGCTGATATAGGAATAGGAGGGAAAACTTTCATTTGGGTAAAAAATTGGCTGACCGGAAGGAAACAAAGAGTAGTTGTAAGGGGAAATTATTCTAATTGGAGTGAGGTCTTAAGCGGGGTTCCTCAAGGATCAGTGTTAGGGCCTGTTTTGTTCATTGTCTTTATGAACGATATTCACAAAAATATTTCTGGGAACATGAATTGTTTTGCTGATGATGTCAAAGTTATGGGGACTGTAGAAAATGAAGAACAAGCAAATCAGCTGCAAGAGGATCTAGATCATATTACGGAGTGGGCTGATAAATGGGGTATGGCTGTTAATGTTGGGAAATGTCAAGTGCTACATTTAGGGCATGGAAATAAGTGTACAAGTTATTATTTGCAAGGTTCAGTTATTAGTCAGGCAGACAAAGTTACTGATCTGGGGGTCCTAATAAGTCAGGATTTAAAGTTTAGCCAACAGTGCAGCATTGCTAGCAACAAAGCCAATAAGATGCTTGGGTTTATCAATAGATCTATTTCAAATAAATCTAAAGTTCTTCTACCCTTATATAGAAGTTTGGTAAGACCCCATTTGGAGTATGCTGTTCAGTTTTGGTCTCCTTATCTTAAGAAAGACATTAATGTATTGGAAAGGGTTCAAAGGCGGGCTACAAGGCTAATAAGTGGACTTTCCCACTTAGATTATGATTCCAGGCTTAGAAGGCTAAAAATGTACAGTCTTGAGCAAAGAAGAGACCGAGGGGACATGATTCAGCTGTTTAAATTTATTAAAACGAAAGATGTTACGGGGCTAATGTTTAGCACTGAAAACAGGACAAGGGGTCATTGTTTTAAGCTATTTAAATCTCAGGCTAACATGGATATTAGGAAAAATTATTATTTTAGCAGGGTAGTGGAACCTTGGAACAGCTTACCGGAAGAGGTGGTAATGAGCAAAGGAGTAGACAGTTTTAAGAGGGCCATTGATCTTCACTGGGGATTGTAAATTGACTAGGACCAGTCTAGCTGGGCCCAGAGCCTGTTGCTGGTCGTCACTTTTGTATTTGTATTTGTATAATAAGACTGCTGTCTCTGAATGTCATAATCGAGATGTCGTATTTTGCATGTAGTTCTTAGCCCTGGCTTAAAGGCGTACAGCTTATAACTCTGTAATCTAATGGAATAGTGCTGTATTTTCGTCCCCGACAAAATAAAAACTGCTCCAATATCTCAGTCAGCGGTGAGTGACTTGCTTAGAGTGTCTGTCGCCAAAGTACGTTTGTGGTGTGATTTATTTTAGTGTTTTTTCGTATTTGAAAGAAATTACATGCAAACACTGGGTGTTTTAGCAGTTGCATAGATTATATGTAAAAAGAATAGATTATTTGTAAATATGTTGTGTTTTTAAAATGGCTGGTACACATTTTTCAAGGACACCTCAAGTAAAGGCGTCCACTTTAATTCCCTAAAGAGCGGCGGCGGCGGAGTGGGTGATAGTACTTGCTAAAATTTTAGAGACTTTTCTTTATTTCTAAGATAAGTGAAGTCTTATTTATTTTTATTGTCTACTTTTTCTTGGAACCACTGGTTCAAATCAGCAGTATAGTTTGAATACAATATTAAAAAATGACTTACTTGCTATAAAAACGGAAATTATTTCATGTAATTTTGATTGTCTCAAAAAGCAACGTATTCCTTTAAAAGTCAAATGTTGTTCCAATAAAAAAAGTCCATTATTGTACTATCTTATTCTAAGATCACGCACTGACAATAAAAGAGTTTTTAATCCAGAATTCATTTTGATGTTTTCCCTTCCTTCAATTCGGAAAATATTGATTAAATGCTACCATCAGATCTTACTTTGTTGGATTTTGTAAGTGAATAGTTTGGAGTTTAAATAATAAAAAAAACAAACTGATATGTGTGCATCACATGACTTCCTTTTACTCCAATTTAATGTCATTGTCCCATTATTGGCAGTTGTAATTTGATTCAATAGTTTACTCTCTAAATATCACCAACAGTGACCAAATTAAAACCAGATTTTAAAAAAAAAGCCAAATTTGTAGCCAAGTTGGCGACAAAACTTGGCGACCAAAAGACTGGCGATATATCGCCAAGTGTCCGACAAATTATAACACCACTTGAGTTTACATCGAAATTAACAATGATTTTCCCCTCAAAAGGGGCAAAAGACCCCCTTAGGAACATCCGAATGCAACTAAAAGAGAAGGTGCACAACTAGGCCCCACTAGGAGTCTATGTGCCAAATTTCAACTTTCTAGGACATACCGTTTTTGAGTTATGCGAGATACATACACACATACGCACATACATACGTACAAACGGACGTCACGAGAAAAATCGTTGTAATTAACTCGGGGGTCGTCAAAATGGATATTTCGGGAGTCTGTAGGTTTCTAGGCACTTATCCACGTGTGGTCGGGTCGAAAAAAAACTCAACATTCATTCGGGGGTGAGAAAAATGGAAATTAAGGCCGATTTTTGAGTGAAAATTTTTTTGCGAATACAATACTTCCTTTTTTGTAAAAGGAAGTAAAAAGACAGAACCTTCATTGACCTCCATGGAACTTTGGATTTCGCTCAACACAATTTAAGGACGGTTGGCTTTCAAGGTATCGCCCATGATTAGTTCATCCCATATTCTATCGAAACATATTTTCGTAATCACCGTCGAGTTTTCATAGATGTTCATCTGAAATTTGTTTTGATATAAAAGTCTTTCTACGGTTGGAGCTACGTGGGAAAATCCTAATTTCATTTAAAATAACTAGAATAATGTAAAAATGTTCTTGCGTTATTTTTAATGCTTTCTTAGACCCATGCTTTCTTTAATTTTCAATAAAATTTCATATTTTCATTCAAACATATTTCTTAATGACGGTTTCTGACCAATTTTTAACACACATTTCGCAGCACGAAACTTTCTGTAGATGGAAGCTTTCCTACACGAAAAACTTTCTATTGATGTAGAACTGTATTTCGCAGCAGAAAACTTTCTATCAATACAGATATGCTTTTTTTACCTAAAAACTTTCTAAAGGTGCAGACCTGCATGTCGGCTCAGAAAATTTTCGATCGATGCAAATATTTTATCGCGGAAAACTTTCTGCCATTGAAGTTGCGGATTTCGTCGCAGCAAACTTCCTATCAATGCAGATCTGCATTTTGCAGCAGAAAACTTCCTACCGTTTCAGATTTGCGTTTCGCCGCAGAAAAGTTTCTAACAATGCATATATGAAATTTGACGACAAAACAATTCTGTCATTGAAGTTTTCATTTCGTCAGAGTAAAGTTCTTATCAATGCGGATCTGCATTTCTCGGAAGAAAATTTCTTATCGTTGCAGGTCCACATTCTGATACATCAAACTTTCTGTTGTGGTAAATCTGCATTTTGTCGATGTAAATTTTCTATAGATACAGATCTGCATTAACTTCCCATTTTTGTGGATCTGATTTTGCAGTAGAAAACTTCCTACCATTTCAGATTTGCGTTTCGCTGCAGAAAATTTTCCAATAAGGCAGATATGCAAATTGCCGAGGAAAACTTTCTGTCATTGAAGTTTTGCATTTCGTCGCAGTAAACTTCGATCAATGTGGATCTGCATTTCATCAAAGAAAACTTCTTATCGTTGCAGATCCACATTATGATGTCTTAAAACTTTCTGTCGTGGCAGATCAGCTTATTCGTCGCAGTAAACTTTCTACCGATGCAGATCTGAATTAACTTCCCATCGTTGCAGATCTGCTTTTCGCTGCAGAAAACTTTCTATCGCAGTATTAAGTTTTCTTTTCAGATCTAATGCACTGGAAATTAATCAAACCATTACGAAAACCTCATTCAGGAGGCGGAAAACATGCGCTCATCAGGAAAGATGAAAACAAAAACATCCACCGCCTCTCAGTAAAAGTGATCAAGTATACCACGGTCTTGAAGGCGTGATGAAACATTTGTAAAGTAGGAAAAAACGTGCAGCACCATTTTAATTTGCTGAAGAATATTAAAGGGATAAATAAGAATCTGGGGCAAACGCAGTTCTTCAAGAGAAACAATGTAATGACGTGTATTTTTGTTCATTACCTTTCTTCAACCAATTTGCTACGCATGTTGCAATGCTGAACTCATTTTTCAAATTGAAACTTTCGAAACAGAAGCAAATGATTATGAATTTTTCACGCTTTCACAAGACTGATGTTTTGCTTCTGTAACGAAATAATATCTTGCGTCTGTTTAGTTTTCGTTTTTATGAGAAGAAATTTCAAAAATTTGTTGTCCCAGAATTATTTATCTAAGGGGTTCTCAAACTTTTTCGACTCACGGCACCCTTAACCGAAATAAATTTTTCTCGCGGAATCCTAGTCCATCTCTACTATATGAGGTAAATGCACTAAATAAGGTCAACCTAATGTTCATAACCAAATGTCATGCTTATTTATGACTGAATTGGTACCAACTTTTCATATTCATCAGATGGCTTCTTGAGCCACAATATACTAATCTAGGACATCAAAGAATAGAAAAAATGACGATTTTTCTTTGAATTCGTCAACTACATAAATTAGGCTTCAAGAGCTTTTTTTATGCTTGTAAACTAGTGAACAACGTAGAAACAAAACCCACCATAAAACAAATTAGTTTTGACATATTTCTTCTAAAATAACTTTTGCTACATTGTTGCCTGTTAATCATAAACTGCTTGTTGAAAAGCGTATCATCAGTCAGGCTTTATGATGACGATGAAGACGCGATGTAGCGAATTTTTATTATGGTACATCAAAAAATGGGGGAATGGCTTTATTGGGCTACATGGCCTTATTTGGTACACCCACCTGACTTACATCTGGATACAATGGACATATCGCGGCCCCCCTTGCTTATCTCTCTGGCACCCCAGGTGTCGTGGTACCCAGTTTGAGAACCCCTGATTATCTTATAAACAAGTAGAGCACTATTGACTCTCCGAGATAGTAGGTACTTTTCGTCCCCCTTTCTAAAGTTTAGCATGTTGCTACGTACTTGTAATGCGTGGTCACATGATTATAAGCGTAGTAAAGACTTTCACGAGAATTTAAGCCCTGTTTTTAACCGATTTCAAAAAGGAAGCGGTTATCAGTTCATACCGTATGTATGTTGTTTTTTTTTTCCCCACTCACAGCGTCTCACCTAGTGAACCGATTTTGATGATTCTTTTTTTAATGGATAGGGGATGGCTCAACTTAGGTCCCATTACTTTGCTTGACCATATTTGTCCTTTAGAAAAAAAGTTATGGGCAAAAAACAATAAATTTCATGCAATTTCCCTATTAAAAGATTAAATATGAAACCCATTGTTATGAAAGTTTGGTGCCATACAACAGTAACATTAATAGTAATTGTAATGATAATTTTGAATGAAGGCTTCTCTGAAGCAAGCATCAAATTTCTTCAGGGGATATTTTGATAATGGGGAATCTGGCGCTGTCGTCTCATTTTTGGAGTAAATAATTTTATTTTAGTAACCCTGCTGATTTATAGTAACCCTATGTGAATTATCAAAATCTTCCCTTCTTCAGTGCTATTGCTTCATAGTAGGGGTAAACCTAACCTGGAAGCGAGGTGATGCAATGATTATGATCTGCTTAGCCTTCACAATGCTACCATTAGGTTTGCCTCAACTACAGTAGTATTTTTATCGTTATCATCTATGCCGATAACAGATGATCGGGGCTAAGTAAGAAAATACAGGATTGCATCATGAGCAACTTAGATGCTGTGAAATGTAAATTAGTTAGGAAAAACGCAATACTTAAATGGTTATAATTAAATAACTACACATGATTTCCAGAGAGGAACAAAGTAAGTTTTTAGTGCCAATCGCTTCTAGTTTAACGTGTGTCGATAGTTTTTTTTTAGTATGAAGCATTTTTAAGAAAAAAAATGAAGTTTCGTGATGGTAACTTCCTACTATTTCTGAAATACCTACATTTACTCTAAAAAGAATAAAATAAAAAAATTTTGAAAAAAAAAAGAACCGACTTCAAAATTGCTCTAAAAAGTGAAAAATAATTTTATTTTTCAAACACCATCGATAATGCTTTTAAACATAATTTTTGAAGTTGGCGCAAAAACGACAGATAAAATCATTCACAGCCATAACTCAAATACAACTATAAATTTAACCAGGCCCAGTTTCTTCACTATCACATACATTATGCATTGATGACAGCATATTTGAATAACGATATCAATGTTTCGTTCGTAACTTTGGATGCTTTTCTGAAAAAAAAAAAAAAAAAAAAATGAACGAAGCATGGTTACACTGGATTTTATGTTTTGTTTTCGCGCCAACTTCAAAAATTATGTTTAAAAGCATTATCGATGATGTTTGAAGAATAAAATTATTTTTCACTTTTTAGAGCAATTTTGAGGTCGGTTCTATTTTTCTTTTTCAAAATTTTTTTTAGTGTTTCAGTTCGCAACAGTTAACGAAATTGAGTCTTCAAAAAAGAAAAAAACAGTTGCTCTTTAATGAAACAATTGGATGGTATATTTTAATTCAGAAGAAACTAGGTTGTGCCCGAATATTCGGTATTCAATCAAATCACTGGAGAGCATGCCAATAAAATCATGACAAGAAGTTTGCGCGTATTTTTTTTATTGCCAACCAAATGTAAAGATTTTTTATTTTTTGCCGGAACTGTATGTACAGAAATGCTATATAGCAGGGATCCCTAAACTGGGTGTTGTCACGGAACCGATCACAGGGGTCCAACGAAGAGTTCATGGCATCACTATACACATGAGACAGTGAGAAGCAAAGGGATATAAGTGAACCTTTAAAAATTTCTTATAAAACGCTTTTAAAGTTCAGGTCCTAGATAGGCTCTCATTGAAATTTCTATCCAAATCATGCAGTATAGCAGCATTCACCAGAGCTACTGGTGCCATCTCTTGCCCCAAAGCAGAGGAGAGGGTCTCCTGTGATTTCTACTGGTTATTTCCAAATTTAAATTTTGGCTTTTACAGCCCTTTGCTTTTCACTCTCACATATAGTATGTAATAGAGGTAAAATCTTCTCACGGCACCCTAGTCCAATTCTTCAAAAGGTGCCATGAATCGGAAAAGTTTGAGAACCCTTGCTATGTAGACTAAAAAACTGATAGTCAAAAAAAAAATCTGTATTTTTAATACACAGGGCTCGACTAGGATTTTGAAAGACACTGGGCATGAAATTTATTTGCTGCCCCCCCCCCCCCTCTTCACCGCTGCTTAATCTATATAGCGAAGCAACAGAATATTTTGATACTCACGTGTTAACACAGCCATGCTAAATTTGGCGGTACATTATTTTGCAATTATATTCATTATAAAAAGGACAAGTGTTGAACAGGGTGGGGCGCGGGAACTTCCTTTTTTGAACTTGGCGCACAAAAGTGTGGAGCATCAGAGAGTGGTAGGGAGAGGCTTAACGGAAAGATCTGAAGTATTGTTACATCATGCTTTCAGTTGCCATCATGCTTTGGTCGAGACAGCATCACGCTTTAACTGTGAAGGCGTATTTTTCCAACAGTCGCTCATTCGGAATGGGGACTTAAACTGCCCTGCACCCTCGCCTGATTTAGCCCCCTGTGACTATTTCGTGTGGGGTTATCCGAAGTTGCGGGTTTATAACGCCACGCTATTTCAAATATGTACCAACGTGAATTGCCAGTACTAAATGGAGGCTAGTTGACAATAAAATATTGCCGAGATTTCTTCAAAAGTTGTTCAATTATACGGACTTTTCCAACCCCGACCAGTCCGAAAAATTGGTGATTCACTGTATATTTATGTCACTAGTTCACATTTGTTTGCTTAGATACCTTGAGCAATGTCTTACTATTGCTAAAATTTTAAAGGAGTTTAAATTACCTAGTACAATATTCTAAGCGGCATCCTGTCTCTTATATATGCCACCATAAAGGAGTGGATTTCAATCGTATAAATAATTTAACCGCCCAGTTTCTCATTAGATGGTGAGCAAAGCAACTGGACTCCCGTCGTACGAAATTGCACTTGGAGTTTGATTTGAGCCGATACTGCCTGAGCCATTTATACACAAGGGCATAGGACATGGATGTTGTTTTGTTTACACGATTGAAGAAAGATGCAGTTCCCCTTGAACAGTACCGATAATAAAACCACATCATAAAACAAAATCTAACGAGCTGATGTGTGCGTCACATGACTTCCTTTTACTCCAATTTTAATGTCATTTTCACATTACTGGAAATTTTAATGTGATTTAATAGTTTACTCTCCAAATATCACCAACAGTGGCCAAATGCAAAACTAGACCCCACTAGGAGTCTACGTACCAAATTTCAACTTTTAGGACATACCGTTCTTCAGTTATGCGACATACATACGCACATACGCATATCCGCACATACATACATACATAAGGACGTCACGGGAAAAGTCGTTTTAATTAACTTAGGGAATGTCAAAATGGATATTTCGGGTGTTTATACGTTTTTGGCACTTATCCGCGTGTGGTCGGGTTGAGAAAAAACTCAATATTAATTCGGGGGTGAGCAAAATGGAAATTAAGGTCGAATTTTGAGTGAAAATGTTTCGCGAATACACTACTTCCTTTTTTTTGTAAAAGGAAGTAAAAAGTGACTAAGACTTGGCAGTGAAAAACATGTCTCCTTCCACTACACATTCCTAAATGTTTTGAGAAGTGTCAAATTATTATTTTATAGAATTGCTAAATCAATTGTCAATCATATTGAATTTTAAAAAACAATGTAAATTTAAAAAAACGCTCCGTTTCTAAACTTGTATATCATACGGACGCGACGACCCACATTTTATTTGTATGTCAAGGGGTTAACTCAAATTATATCTTTTTAAACTTACACCTATATCATTCTCACACATCTTTCTCTGTCTTTTCATACATTTTTATATATATACATAATATACATACGCTCGTCGTTGTAAAAATTCACAAAATAAAAAAGACAGAAAGAATTATCTTTTCCACCCATCAACACTGGAAAATACACCCTCCACGGATCACAGCGAAAAATATCGCAGCACGCTAAAGCAAAACAATAAACAAAAAACCGAAAATTCATAACCTCATCTTGTGTGGGTACGCAAGAGCAAGTCAACCAGCCCACCAAAACTCAGACAGAAAAATGTCCAAAGAGACCAATCTATTAGAAAGGGCTCATTGACTTAACGCGGACATGGGCATGAAATGTTAATAAGCGTGAATTATTAATGATGCAGCGAATGCGTAATGAGAATTAATACCACAGAAAGGGGAGGGTTTTAAGGCACAACTAATGACAAAATCATTAAACAATTTTTGGCTCTCCTAGATAAAGGACAGTAAGATTGGGAGCTTCGTGCAATATTTACTTCTTAGATTCATCCCAAATCGCTGATAATAATTATTGGCGAACTTCCGGTCATTGTCAATTAATCTTTATTTTATTAGATAGGCTGACGCTAATATTTGCGAAACGGAAGCCAGTTATGAATATTTTGGAAGAAGTGTTAGCGCTTGCCTTTATTAAACTGTATCATGGTTGATGATAGGAGTTAGAATCCCGTTATGAAAAGTAGGGATGGAATGTGATTAATAATAATTGTCTTAAGTAATTAATGAGTGAATTTAATTTTAGATTAAGACAGCTTAAATAAAATTAATTTTTAGTTTTAGTACTAGTTTCGGACTTTCAACACAAAAAGAAATTAGAGATAAAAATAACATAGCGTTTAAAATTAAAAATGAATAGTTTTCATTTGAGTATGAAGCTCTAGATTAGGAAAGTTGAATGGCAGCCACTGGCGAACAGAGTAGCAAAAAATGGTAACTACTTTTGTCTTTTGGTAACTATTAAATAAAGAAATTCATCGCAAAAATAAATAAATAAATAAATAAATAACCTTACGGGAATTTGCTCGAATTACACTGTCAAGGTGAAGTAGACTGACGCTGGTAGCAAGTCGTGTCGTAGCAAATCGTGTACTGTTCATTTTTCTAAGCCGAGACTTATAGCGCCAATTTGCGCATGCGTCAGGTCTGCTATGATTTTATCAAAATAGGGGGGGGGGGGGGGACCCGGAAGTAAAAGGTGCAAAATAACGTGTTTAAAGACAGCAAGTGCGAGCGGTAAGTGCCCATCCTCAACCTATCGCCCCTTTCTGAAGTTGAATCTGTCCTGAGTGGTATAGCTTGACCACGAAGAGAAGGCTGATGACCTTGAAGCGAAACCTCATTTTGTATCATTTGTAATAGGTAGAATCAACCAGGAAGCACCTAAAAGTGAGAGTCGTTCTCATTGATCCTATCTATCACAAAATAATTACAATTAACCTATTACAAACGATACAAATGATGTGTTTGCTTCAAGGTCAGCCGCCTTCTCTTCGCGGTCAAGCTTTAGTCTTCGCTTTCGAGAACGGACTGTTTGTGTTGTCGTAGCAAGATATATTATTGTGAGGCAGTGAGAAAGGAGCAAAGGGATGTAAGTGTCAAAATTAAAAATTTGGAGATAACTAGTACAAATGGTAGGTGAACCTCTCCTCTGTCTTGGAGCAAGAAGTAGTACTAGTAGCCCAAGTAGATGCGGTTACGCAGCATGATTTTAAAAAAAATTTCAATGAAAGCCTACATAAGACCTTTGCTTTAAATTACGCGTTTTACTCAAAACTTGAAAAGGTTCACTTACATCCCTTTGCTTCTCACTGTCTCATACGATTTCTACATTTAAAGAAACACATAGTCGCCACTTTTGTCGACTAACACTTTTGACGACCAACACTTTATTTTTTGGTAGCCATTTTCAATGAAATGGTCGCCCATTACCGACTGGCGACCGTAAATCTAGAGCTTTATTTGGGTAACAACTTGGATTGTGCTCTTTTATTTTAAACTTTCTTATTCAACAATGTAAAATTAATAAATGGAGGAGTTCAACAACTACTTATGAGGAAATAAATTTGTCATCTAATCCTGATAATCAAAGACATTATCTTAATGTGAGGAAGCAATGGTAATTCATCAGGACCTTTAAGCAGTGTTTGAAGAGTCAGAGAAAAATTATTGGCTCCGACTCTATGATTGGATCTAAAAATTTTGTCAATGTATAATAAACACACAAAACGTGTACAAATAAAGAGCAGATTGTTACATATAAAAATTTAGTTGGTGTGTGTTGTTTTTTTTATTATTATTATTTTATCGAAAAAGTGATTAAAAAGTGATTCATCACACCACCATATATTGCGGAAAATCCCCCCCGAGGCATTTATTCATTTGATTCTTCATTAATCGTGTCTTTGAAATGGCATCAAATGACTTATTTTGATACTTTCTCATTGATGGGGGGGGGGGGATACGCATTTAAAATACGAGAAGCAGTAAGCATTTAAAAAGTTAAAATGCAAACATTTGACTGAAAATTTATTACTTGCAGTGAATATGAAAAATGCCAGTATTTTACCTTACAAAATCCCGATTTGCAAAATAGCTCGAAATACGGGTATCCGGTGTATCAGGATACCAGTATTGCAATCACAAATCACAATGCGTATATTAAGACGTACGCGGACCAGAATGCGCAAAGGAACTGACAAAATGACAAACTTCAATCACGCAACTGGCTGTATTAACAGTGACAGTTCCTCCATCAACAAGCTCGATGATATATCGTTCAATTACTCCGTTCGAAGACAAACTATCACCGAGGGATCGTTACAGGGAACGTTGAATAAGTACCTCTAAATTCTACTAATGTTTCAACTAGAGCGATGGGATTTAACTGAAACGTACAATTCAGATGACTGAACGCTTTCCTTTCAAAAATCAGTGATTCAATTTTGAAATTGTTCAAAAATTCCACTTAAAAATGGCTAAGGAAATTTTAAAATCATGTGTTTGAATATTCTGGATGAATATATATATATATATATATATATATATATATATATATATATATATATATATATATATATATATATATATATATATATATATATATATATATATATATATAAAGGAAAAAAAATCTCTCGTTTGTGTACACTGATGACGGACTACGAGCTAAGAATTTGAATTTAGTTAACAGAATGTTATTTTATCAACAAAAATAAAAGAAAAAGCTGGCTTACAGAATTTGAATAAAAACTTTAAAAATTAATAATGTTGTTATTAATATGAAGAAATAACACTTCCTGGCTTTTTGGCAGTGGTCGAAACGGAAAAGAAAATCCAGACGTTTTTCAAGCTCTGTGGCTGACATCATCAGTGGATGAGTTCGATGCGACTGATGAGCTGTTGCTCTGGTCGCTCTGGCATTTAAAGAAACTGCTGACCGAAGCAGCTCATCATTCGCATCGAACTCATCCCCAAATGATGTCAGCCGCAGAGCTTGACGAAACGTCTGGATTTTCTTTTCCGCTTCGACCACAACCAATAAGCCCGGAAATGTTATTTCTTCATATTAACGCCGGCCGTGAAAGCCTTCAGCAGTTTTATTATCATTAATTTCAAAAAAAGATGAGGAAACAGAGAAGAATAAATCATCAATCGAAGAAATGAACAAACTCTTAATTAATAATGAAAATTGAAAATTGCATTAAAAAAAGCAATCACAAAGTGTTACCTAAAATCATTATCATTATGCTTAGCTGGTTTCCGATTAATTGGTAATCGGCAAATTTGTGTTTGGATGCTTCACTAGTTCATTGCCTCTTAGACAATAGACCCCATGTTAAACTTACCTGTTTCTTATAACAGCAACAGTTTCAGGATTAAACAATTCGAGTTTCATTTCAATGCTTAGTTCTATTCCCTGTTTTGTGATATTCGACTTTCGCATTAAAATTGTTTTAATTTCTAACAAATTACGAGCATTATGACAGTCCAGGAGAAAAAAAAAGTTTGTTTTCTTTTTATTTATTAAATTTAACAAAATAAAAGATTTCGTCTTCAGTTTGGTAGAATAAAATCAAGAGCCTTCATGACAATTATTCGTTTAAAAATTTCCTCAAAAGAAAGTAAATATTTTATTTTCCTCTCAACTCCATAGGCAAAGAAAATTGAACTCCATCAAACATCGATTAAAATCACCATCCGAAACTCTTACTTTAAAGAAATACTTTCCTCCTGTTTTTCATTAATCAATTTCATTTTCGAAGTGAAAAACAAATAGTATAATAGACATCGACCTTACCAAGGTTGAGCCATAAAAATCAAAGATTAAGTTGTTTTTAAGAGTGATAAATCAGCAGCGTGGACAAAATGAGTTTTTCTCCAACTATTTATTGCTTATCGCAACGGATATGAAAAAGAAACTTTAGAAAAAAAAAGAAGGCTATAAAGAACAAGACATTCCAGTTTTTTGCAACAGGTTGCATCTTTGGAATGTTTTATACGAGCTATTTTTCTTTTTTATGTTGGTTTAGCTGTTGCTTGTCTTTATGAAATTTTATTTAATAAACCGCTTCACATAAGCTTGAGTAAGAATTTTCAAAGCATGATTCTTAATTTTTTTGGGAAAAAGAAATTTTTAAATGAAATTGATTTTACGTTTAATTAAGAGTGTTAACAAGTCGTAAAATCGCACCGTTTGTATCTTAAAGAAAGCCAAATTTGGCAAAATGATTAGATCCACATTTTGAACTTGTATCTCTTGTATTACACTCTGCAACAGCAAGTGGGGAATATGGGGCAAAGTGAGATGCGGCAACATTTTCTTTGCTTTTAGCTCAACCTATCTGATATTATTTTAACTATATAGTACCATATGTAGTCTATTCCAGTCAGCAAAAAAATAATGCCGAAAGTTAAAACGTTTGGTAATACAGGGAATTTTTTTAAAAATGATACTCATTATTGTAATATTTTGTTGCAAGCCAAAAATTATTTTTCTAACTATAACACGATCAAGTTATTGTTATTAACATTTTAAATACACTCTGTCGCAAAAAAATATATGCACCTAGAAGAATTAGAGCCACAATCATGAAATTCGGCACGAATGCAGTTTGGTAGCCGATATGCAAATGATTAAAATTTCAGCGCCAATGAAACAAGGCTAAGTGCGCTATGAGCATGTGAGTTGCACAGGTGGGAGAGTTTAAAAGCATGAGTACTTGTGCCGTAGAGCTATTCAATCGAATCTGTTGATTTTGGTAGACTGCATTGTGACTTAAGATGCCTCTAAGACGTAACCGGCGGCAGTACGAACAGCTGACGGAGTTTGATAGGGGCCGTAAAATAGGCCTCAGAGAAGCAGGTTGGTCAAACAAGAGTATCGGTCGCCACTTCGATCGGAGTGATATGGTAGTTGCTCGGTGTTGGCAACAGCGGATCACGGAAGGGAGAGTCTACTGTCGCGGAGGTTCAGGAACACAAATGAACGCGAGGAAGGCGCAATCAGAAGAGCGGCCACGTCGGCACCGACAACGTCGCTAGCACCGATTCAACGCCACTTAACCTCCTTCCAGGCATCCGGTAATATCAAGGGAAACCGTTAGGAGACGACTGGCCGAAGTTGGCTTAAGGAGCCGACGTCCATTAACTGACCCCAATGACAGGCAGTGTCAACTGGATTTTTGTCGACCTCGGGCAGCTTGTAGTGTAACAGATTGGAGTTGTGTGATCTTCAGCGATGAATCCCGATTCAGTCTCAGTGCTGATAACCACCGTACACGTGTGCGG
This sequence comes from Uloborus diversus, assembly GCF_026930045.1. Taxonomy (NCBI): domain Eukaryota; kingdom Metazoa; phylum Arthropoda; class Arachnida; order Araneae; family Uloboridae; genus Uloborus; species Uloborus diversus. Next base: position 110,690,411 of record NC_072737.1, on the reverse strand, counting down.
AGGCGCACCGGCCAGCGCTCCGATCCAGCATTTGTTGTCGAGCAGCATACAGCCATTTCACAAGGTGTGACAGTGTGGGGAATGATTTTTTGGGACACATGATTAACTCTAGTTGTTCTCCATGGCACTTTGACAGCTCGCAGATACGTGGACAGCATTTTAATGCCGATTGTTCTGCCCATGCTATCAAAACGCCCAGGTGCAATTCATCAGCAGGACAATGCTCGTCCACATACTGCGTGGCTTTCTCAACATTGTCTTCAGGGATATGAAGTACTCCCATGGCCTGACAGCTCACCAGACATTTCGCCAATAGAGCATGTCTGGGACGTGCTGGGAAGGCAACTGCAGCCATCCCGGGGAAAGAGGGGAATTACGACGCAGTTGTAAAGATTATGGCATGATCTTCCGCAGGGGGTCATAAGTGACCTAACTGACTCGATGCCACGTTGTGTTCTGGCTTGTATAGCTGCTAGAGGTGGCTTTACTACTTACTAATTTGTAACTTTTTGCATGCTGTAACTGCTTAATAAAATTATCTTTTATAATGGAATTTTAATCGTCTTCTTATCTACTTATACACTACATGCCTGCAAGCTTCGTGAGTGCGGCTCAGTTTCTGCTGGATGCATATATTTTTTTTGCGACAGAGTGTATTTATTGAGACCTCCTAACACTCAAATTCAGCTTTAATTAAGTTCATATTAAGCTTAATTAAATTTTAAACAAATTGTATAATTAGTCAAGTGCATACGGGGCAAAGTGAAATAGTTGGTTTCATTTACTCATTCAATAATTTAATATAAATCAATTACGTTTTCATTTATTAATAGCTTCATTTACGTTCCTTCATTTAATAATTCACATATATTTTTATTCATTCACTAATTTTTTTATTGATTCATTCTTTTACTCGCTCATTTATTTTTCTTCATATTATGAATTGATTTATTCATTTAATTATTCGTTTATTGTTTCATTATCTTTTCATTTATTCATTCCACCTTTTATTTGCCGATTCTCTTGATCAAAAGTACGTTTTATTATCGAATAGAAAGTATTTTATTCGAAAAATATTTTATTTTTCACTTTGCCCATGGAAAAAAAATGTGAAAAATTTCCCCTTTTTTTTTTTGAAAACTCAAATTTACTGCCAAAAATGAAAAAATATTGTTTCAACGCAAAGTTTTCTTTTTTTAAAAAAATACAATGTTCTTTCTTTGTGTACCGTAATTTTCGAAGCTAATTTCCGATTTGTTCATTTAGGAAAAATTAGGTCATCTTAACCATTTCACTTTGCCCCACATTCCCCTACTCAAAAAAGCGTAGCTATACCCCGGAAATTTCGCTTCATCCGGTGTTCACAGAGATGTTGACGTAGCTGGCAATGCTGAATTGGTTGAGACATAAAATGAAGCTACATCAAATGACTGCAAGATGTCTCTCAAAGAACTTTGAGTTTCTAAGAGAACATGGAGGAGTAAACTATTCCGAGGAGTAAAAGAAGCGTTTTCACATGGATAGAAAACACTTGGAGCGTCGATATCAAAAAATCAACGATGTCAGGCAGGGGCGGATACAGACTACCATTTTAGGAGGGGGGGGTCATGCTGAAGAATGACCCCTCCCCCTGTTTGGGTGTCTAAAAAAGCACCAAATCGACCTGGAATAAAGCATTTAACAGGACACAAACATAAAAAATTATTTTAATAAGGAATGAAAAGAAGTAGTATTTCAAATATTTACTTTCAAACATAATTAAAGAATTGAAAAGACTACTGAAATTGTTTACATTTCATTCATCAAGTGTTTGAACACCGCATCGAACATCCATTTTCGACGGTTTAGAGAGAGTCTTGACCTCCCCTAGTATCCGCCACTGATTGGAGGACTATGTTTGGGGACTGAGTTGTGGAAGTGATATGTCAAATATCGTAAACATTTGGAAGGGTTTACTGCAGTCTTCGGCTGGAATGACTGAGCTGGCGGTGTATTTCATGTGTTTCAGCCTTAGCCCTGACAATAGGGCGGTAACTTATTGAAAATACCATGCCTTCCTTCAATCTTCTTAGTTGAACCGAACTATTGCTTTGTATCACTCGTCTGGTCAGTTCTAATTCAATATTAGCTACCAGTTTGTTTGGCACTCTTAACTTCCTTTCCAGCTCAGTCACTTCCTATGCCGGACTGATGAGTGCTAATAGGCACGAAACTGCAATCCTCGGCTGGCGGTGTATTTCATGCATTTGGATTGGCTCCTTCTAGGTTCATTGTCATCAATTTGTAGAATTTTGGATGAAATATACTTGTGATTTGTGAAATATCATGTACCCCTTTTGTCTCCTGTTGTTGTTATGACCACAGAAGCAAAGTTTTTGCAAGGAAGTAAAAATTCTTCATGATAGAACCAATTAGAAATGGTGTCAAATAACCAGAAGCAAAAATCATGTCCGTGTAATGCATTTAAAACCTAACTGGTCGTAACGAAATATTTTAATCAGGGTTGGCAAGGTTTTGGACACTACGGTAAAAACCACGGTAAATACCGTGGTTTTTACCATCCAGTCCACAGCCCTTATGTCCAAAGCTGTCCGAAGGCAGGGTTGCCAGGATTAAGAACAGTAAATACGGGACAGGCTTCTAGGAGTGAAAGGAGGGGGGGGGGGGTATTTTTGAGACGTCTATTCTTGATAAATCTGAAAAATTCAATCGCAACAAAGCACTCACAAAATGTCGCATATTCAAAGTATAAAAATCGTTTTCCTTGCGATTGACGACGCATGCGCAGAGATATTTCCAACATTAGTCAATGAGCAAAGAAGAAGCAACCATTCAGTTCCTCATGGTCTCCCGCCATAACAAAAACATACAAACCAAATCAAAAGGAAAATACATAATTTTTGCGTTTGCTGCCACAAGATTTTCTTATTGATCATTATTTCACATTTTTTGTTTTACTCTATTTTTTCCCTTAAAATAATGTCTCGTTCTGTAAAATATTGTTATCAGCCAGAATACGGGACTTTAGCCGTCCCGTATGGAAGTTCCCCGGGACGCGGGACAATTTTTCAAAATACGGGACTGTCCCTTGAAATCCGGGACGTCTGGCAACCCTGTGAGGGTGTCCAAAACTACATTTTTAAAGAAACTATTTTGTGAGAAAATATCAAAAAGAGAACAAAATGTATCATAGTTATGCTTTATATTGAATATTTATTCAATATGAACATTCCAGTAAAAATATATGTGTAATTTATTTATACAGCTCATTCTAATCTAGTTACATAGAAGTTGAACTCTTTTTTTTTTGCATAACAGTAACCAAATATTTCGATATTTATGCATGTTTGCAAATGAAAGTGTTCAAAATATAGAGCAATAATCACCTTAATTGCAATAAATGACAATTTTTAAACAGAAAGAGGAAAATATATATTTGTGAGTCCTTTACAGTTTTATGAAGATTTTCTTATTTTGACTATGGTTCCATTTCATGATCTGAAACTAAATTACCAATTACTTTTAAGAAAATTCCAAAAATTTGTTTCTAAAAATTGCCAAGTTATTATAGTTATTGTTCATTGTAGTTACAGATTGTATTGTATTAAAAATATGAATTTTAAAAAAATGCACAAGTTTTAAAATGTAAGTGCATAATCATCAATTTACTGTTCTTTAAACTATGATTAAAAAAATTATTTTCGTTAAAATATCATGTAAAACTTATATGCAAAAAACATTTATTTTTATTTATTTTATTTTATTATTATTTTTTTTTTGCTGCACCTAAATATTGCTCATTTAAAAACATTCCGTTGAGTTTTGAATGGAACTGAAATTCGATGTCTTGGTAGCGTTGTAAATTTCCTTTAATAACTCATGACTATACGATGACATGATAATACGATTCGCGCAGTTACTAGAGAAAGTTTTTATGTAATAGAGCTATCGGCAAATTTTTTAAGTAAGATATTTTTTCAATGAACGTTTCGGAGAAAAATATTATCAAATTCTCGTTAATTAAAGCTTAATATTTCTGCATTACGAATGTTGCAGTAAATACGAATTGATCAGACTACACTCCTTTAGCATTAGCATACTTTTGGACAGTTTAAGACACTTTTGGACATTTTTGAACAATTTAAGACATAAAATACACCGGTAGCTCAGTCATTCCATCCGAGGACTGCAGTTTCATGCTTATTAGCACTCGTCAGCACGGAATAGGAAATGACTGAGCTGGAGGAGGAAAACCTCTTAAGGGAGCCAAGATAGCACAACAAACTGGTGGCTGATATAGAATTAGCACTGACAGGGGCGGCAAATAGGGGGGTCAAGAGGGGGCGGTTGCACCCCCAAATTTTTTGAGCAAAATGATAGAAAATGGGTGAATTCAATTTACTTAAGTCGGAAATAAATGTTCATTAAAGGAAATCTCGCTGGTTCTATATGATGAAACTCGACACATTCTCAGACTAGAAAAAGTGTTTTTCGTTATTTGGATGATGACTTAGAAATTCATGAAGTATTTTCGGCTTTTTCAGAACATTGAAAACTGATAGAAAATCATGGTTAATTTTAACTAAAGACGACATTGCCTCATATAGGCTAAATATTTCACACTTGTGTGCCCAGTGTTACGATGGTATGTCCAATACGAGAGGCTCGTGAAAAGTGGTGTGGCAGCATGGTTTTCACAAGAAATTTCCTTGATATTTTACATTCACTTTTACGCTCATTTTTTAAGTGTATGTTTATTTAATGAGTGTTCATTGCTTTCTTCTGCTAGAAACACGTTTCAGCTGCTCAATACACTATAATGTTTTCATAGAAACTTCTTCAAAATGTATGTGATTATTGAAAAAAAAAAAGACATATTAACCAAATACCTTTTATGGGGCTCTATAATTATGCAATCGCGGAGTGACACAAGATAATCTTCAAGAGTTAAAACGATAAAACCATTTCTCTATAACTTCAAAGCAGTGATTTGACGACTGGAAGAATTATTGCAAAACGATTCTTTCAATGATGAAAAAGCTCATGCCCTTTAGCATGTATGACTTCGTTTGAATTTTTATCCAATTTGTTTGTATCGGGAAAAGGTTTTTGAAAATTGCTTTACTCTATCAAAATCTATATCTTCAATCCGCTACTCGACTATTCAAACCATAGTTCAATCTACAATCGATCTGTGTGTACATTTCAATCAATCGTGAAATTTTTCAAAAAAAAAAAAAAAATCTTCCTCCTAGCCAATTTTAAAGAGGCGCAAAAAAAAAAAAAAAAAAAGTGACAAAAATCCACATGATGATGTGAAGTCAAACATTGATTTTTGAATATTTTGTATGAATTAATACATTCAGTTTCGAATGAAATTAACACAAAATTTGATGATAATTATTTTTCTGTATGGTTGGCTGGGATTATGGTTATTTGGATTGGATTTTGAAAACGAAAAATAAAATGTTTCAACTGTGAGTAAAATTTTTAGCATGAGGAAAGAACAATTACAAGCAATATACCGACAGAATGGTTTTCACATACAGAGACTGCAGTTTCGTCCTTATTATGGGCTTATCAGTCTGGAATAGTGAATAACAGAGCTGGAGGCAGATGATATCTCATTGAAGCTGCGAGCACCGACATGACTAGATTATTCAATGATGAAAAGTTTAAGCCCGTAACAGTTTAAGAAGTAGCATGGGCGATTTTGAAGAGCAAGATATAAAAAGTGCTTTTATACATAACTTTGTGTTACTTCAATTATTTTTTAACTATTACAATCGGTTCAGCTAGTAGAGAAAGATTTTTTTGTGTCTCAGGAGGTTAGAGAAATATTTTCGAGGAACAAAGCGGGAAAAAATACCTTTTCTATTTAGCTGAACTGGCAAAACAGCACGACATTGGGCACTGATAGATTAGTAACACGATTCCCTGCTCTTCCGAATTCGAAAAATCATGCATTATAATTTTTCCAAAAGGTATAAAATCTTTAGCAGCGAGATGTTTTGTATGATAAATTTTTAGTCAATGAATCAAAATTTTAATTGTTTCTAAACACTAATTTTATTCATACTAAACCGATTTTATGACAACTTGTTAGCTAACGTGTGTTTGGTTTCGCTCTGGGTTATACATATTTAAAAAACTCGACCCCCCAAATGAAGTGGTGAAATGCCGCCCCTGAGCACTGACCTAGACCCAGAAGCAATGGTTCGGTTCAACTCGAAGATTGAAGGCAAGGCATGGTATTTTCGGCAATGGGCGGTAACTTACTGAAAATTTAAGAGTTTTGGATGGTAAAAACCACTTGTCCTGTCCTAAACCAGTTTTGTACAATTCAAAACCCAACCCTGATTTTAATGTATTCCATTTTCAATTTTTAACGTGAAGGAAAAAAGAAAAGAAATTTAGACGCGAAAAGGAATTCTAACACACGGCATCATATGAATTAAACTCGAACGTCGCCTCAGAAAATTTAAATCACACCAGAAAACAGAATCAAGAAAGAAATCACTTAAGGTAACCCACATTTTGCTGCAAAACGACCGTTAAACGATTCGCGCAGTTAAACCAGTTTTCAGAGGGATTGATGATTATGGGTTCTTGGGGATATGCGACTGCACCTACACAGGTCGACAAAACACAATGGACACTGAATGACCTACTAAATTAGATGAGTTTAGTTTCGGAACAACACTCGCTCCGTTGACCTCCTAATCATCTGTGTTTGACCACATATTCGTCTCTGGCATGGTTTCGATTTTTTTTTAATACTGGAGTCAACATGTGTGATATGCATTACCTCATAAAAATGTCAAAATAAAGAGCGATAAGTGAAACTTTTAATCATCAAACGCAGTTAGCTTTAAACTTTTCGGCTCACAGATCTCTTAGAAACTTCCATATAGAGCGCCCATTATCCGGTTTGAAAGTTCTAGTAGAGATCCAATTTTCCGGGCCTGTCCGATTCGAGTGATTTGCGTCATACTGTGGTTTCTAAGTTAGGATTCCGAAGATCGACTTAAAATTTTCACTTATCAAGTTTCCCTTAGACATTTCTGAACTGAGGTAAATCCGAAAAAGGAAAAATCCGGATCTTAAAAGCATAATTGCAACCGTAATCTCTTTTTAGGTAACAAACTTCCTCTTTGTTGGAGCTCCAGACGAAAATTGCACTAATGCATATTTTAGCAGAAACAAATGTTAATATAATAAACGGTTCTATGGCGTTATCCACGCTGAACAGTACACATATATACTTAAGTATTTTGGTGGTAGCTCAAAAACTGGCCTATTTTCTGCACTTATGTGGCTACATAGGCTGAGCCCGAAATGCCACTAAGGCCCTCTAAGCTAAGCTTATAAAAGAGTGTCAAACTTCAAGCACATGAACTGAAGAAGTTCTATGGTAATCAATAATATTCACGCCCTAGTCTTTAAACCGAAACCGGGACAACAAATTTTCAGCCGGGGGTAGAGTCAGGGTTGTTCCGAACTTACATTTTTGGGTCGGCAGAAATTCTCTATTTGCTAAATAGAAATTTAAATTTTCCCAAATAATGATAATTTTGCCGAATAGAACTCCAAATTTTGCCGAATGATCATAATTTTTTCGTCGTAACAACGAAGTAATCATTACAAAAATCAACAAATTTCCATTATGAATCAGAAAGAAGAAATTTCCAAATCAGGAGAGAATTATCAACAGATATTTTCTGAACTGAATAATTCTGTCCAAAAAAAAAAAAAAAAAAACTCGGATATGTCACTTCGATCTTTGTAAAATGCCTGAACTGATCTAGCCAAATGAAAAAAAAAGAGAGAATCAACATTTTAGCGGCTCTCATTTTTCCAAATAATTTGCTCATCCATCATATTTTCCCTTTCAAAACATGGAACAGTTCCAGAAAAATTTGGCACCAAAGATTCTCGCCATTCTCGTCAAATGCAGAATTGTTGCCAAACAATAGACAAGAAATAAATATTCAGGAAAAGATAACACGAGCCATTTTATCTTTCCTTCATATAAGTTTTATATTTTAGATCATCATTCTTAAAAGGAGAAAGAAAATGCTAGTTGCGTTCAAGTTTCTAATTTTTCTCTTTTAAATATAAAATACAAAAATAAAACAAAAATCGTGTAGGAGAGTTGGCGATGAGAAACGGTATGTTTATATGTGCACATTAGGGTTATGATTCAAATAAAAAAAATAACTTGTAGCAGAAATCAATGAAATTTTTGATACATAATCAGAAAATAACTAAGTAGTTCAACTAGAAAATCGCCCGTCAAGGTATGACGGGTGAAAATTGCTTCCACATTTGAATGAAGCAATTGCCTCTTTGGTGATATTTTGATAGTTGAAATTTTAACCTTAACTCCAGTGGATTAACCGTAACCTCCAGTAGATAGCGTTCATTGTTGACCCTTTTTTCGCTTTTTTATTCTCCTAAAATTAGTCTTACCAGTAAAACAGTTAAGTTATGAGATTTTGCTCATCCTTGTCAAAATAAAGCACTTCAGTGTGTGTCAAACATTACCAAAAAATATTATCAAATTATCATGCTATAGCATAAGTTTCATTGTTGATGACGTCAGGAGCGTTACTCGGTCATTCGCTATTTTTTATAAGGATTCCAAAAACATGTTCCGCACCAATGACATGGAAAATTTTTAAACTTGAGTATTTTCAGCACAGTCAAACTATGCAAGATAAAATAATTTTTAGCTTCGAATATTTCTTGTTTCTCCTTTCTGGTACAATTCTGCCGTTGATTTCTCCCCTCGAAGAGCAAAAATATTCGTAGCAACAACTTAATTGTCAATACAATTTAAAATTATTTCATTGCTACAGACCAATTAAATATAAAAATTCTGTCCATCTAAACCAGGCTTCTGTCAGTTATTTGAAATGAAAGCACAGATTTTTACAGGGATATCCTCCATTTAGAATGATGAAGTGTGAAATGAAATCACGCATAGCACGGAGATTCCATCTGACATTGCGAACGAAAAACTAATTTCGTATATACAGCTTGACTCCGATTCAACTAGCTTCAATATAACGAATTTCGCGATTTAGCGAATTTTTCTTTCTCCCCGACTAAAATGAAGGCAAAAACCCCTATTTACCGAATAACCAAGTTAACTTCACGCGAATTAACAAATTATTTTAACAGCTAAAATTTTTTTTTATTTTTGTTAGATTGAGTTAGGAATTATTGGATTGTTTTCCAAATGTTATATCCATATTTTCCGAAGCAGAAAAAGACTTTTCTTGGAATCAGTAATTTTTGACGTGGGAGGGGGTTTTACGGTTACTTTTTTCGATCGTAAACCGTAAATTTAAATTATGTTTTGATGCAAAAAAAAAACTTTACTAAATGTATTAGTAACATTTGACCAACGAATATTGATTTTGATGCAGAAAAATAGCGATAATGAAACTCCCATCAAAACTTACTTTTTCAAATGCTTAACATGGCCTGGAAACTAAAAACATATCTCATGCAGCAGGCTGCAAGTTACACAGTATTTTCTTCTCTCCATAAAGACGAAAGAGAACTATTTCGAGTCAAGTATCAAGGAAATTGTCTAACATCTATTACTCAGTACTTTACAATTTTAAATTAAATAGCGCTGAAACAAGTCGGGAAATGCTGAATTATTTTCACACCCCGATACCACGGATAACCCCGATTTAACGTTTAAAAGTTTCAGTCCCAAAGAGTTCGTTTAATCGGAATCCGACCCAATTTTTTTTATTTTTTTTTTAAAGGAAATCGAGTGTTGTACATAACCAATACAGAAAGGCAAAACTGTCTGGCTAACAACATGTCATAACATTCCCAATAACATCCGATTATATGAATAAGCATTGCTTACTAACTTTTTTCGAACATAAACCGTAAATTTGAGTAATGTTTTAATGCAAAAAACAAAAATTTTTTTTACCAAATGTACTTTCAACTTAAGTTTGATTTTATTCAAGGAGAGCGTACAAGAGTTTCTAGAAAAGATACCGCCTGAATAATTAATTTTAATTAATTCTACTATTGGACTATTGCCAACGGAGGTCCCGAAATTTCCAATGAAGAGGTCGGGATCTCTAATATTTGTATTTATTAGTGCAACGCATTAAAACATAATTAAAATTTACGATTTATGTTCAAAAAGAAGTATATAAGCAATGCTTGTTCATATAATCGGATATTATTAGGAATTTTATGAGATATTATTGGCGAGGTAATTTTGCATCTCTGTTCTGAGGAGGGCGGGGATGTCTAATATCCTCATATATATAAAAGCCAGTGATCAAGTAACCCGCGAGTTTCAACAATGCAATTTGCGCCACGGCATGATAATTTGATAATATGTTTTGGCAATGTTTAACATGCAGGGAAAGGCTTTATTGTGACAAGGCTGAACTCGACACGGTAACTCAACTGTTTTACTGGTAAGACAGTGTCATTTTAGGGGAATGAAGAATCTAAAAAGGGGTTGAAAATCCACTGGAGTTTAGGATTAATCCACTGGAGTTAGGGTGACAATTTGAACTATCAAAATATCACCAAACAGGCAATGGCTCCATTCAAATGTAGAAGCAATTTTCACCCATCATACCTTGACGGGCGACTTCTACTATATATTTACTAGCGTAACACACGAAAGCATATTTATAGATTTTCATACTTCATAGTCGATAAATGCCAGATAACAGATTGCCCAAGATTCATGGAAAAGTATATCATTGTTCTAGCTACTTGTGAGAAGAAATACATGTTTATTTAAAAGAGTAATTCAAAATCTGAGTTACCGCTTTTAGAGCGCTCGCCATAGCCTAATGTAGCATAGCCATGAGAAGCATCATAAAAATATATCAATTGACACAATATTCTTAGATGAAATTCATTCATTTATCATATTTTGTCGCTTTTGTTGCATGGAATATTTCCAGAAAAATTTGGCATCAGGCGGTTTCATCTACGAAAAATGAAATGTTGCCAAGTAGAAGTGCAAAGTTTTGAAGAAAAAACTTAAATTGTTTAATATCTTTTGACGCTTTATTTGTTTGTTCATTTTGATATGCAATTCTGCAGAAGAGAGTTTCTTTAAAAAAATGTACGCTTAAATCATAAAGCATTAATTACTAATCTAAGTACAAGACGGGGAAAACAACATATTAATAATTTGTTTATGAATACATTTGGTAGCATTTTTTTCCGGATATGAAGCATTTGTTTAACAATTTGCAATTTTTAAAAATTTTAGCTTCACATAATATTCAAATGGATCTAAAATTATCCTTATCAAAATGTTGTGCGTGCAGTAATTAACTTTTTATTCAGTAATTAGTGTATATCCATTTATTTGTTTACACTTTAGATACCTTTAAAAAATATTTTCCAGCATTACTGTACCTGCAAATCCTACAAATTAAACAAATTACCAGTGAATATTTTTAAATCATAACATCATAAATAAATAAAAAATAGCGTCATAAAGCAAATTACGAACCTAAACGTAAGACGGGGACAACAACATATTCATAATTTCCTTATAAATACATTTGGCAGCATTTTTTCCCGGACATGAAGCATTTGTTTAAGAATTTGCATTTTTTAAAAAGTTAATTTCACATGATATTTACATGAATAACTTATTCTTTTTAAAATGTGGTAAACCCAAACTTGTTCTTTATACGTTGAATAGGGACCGCATAAAAAAATCGCATAAAAAAATTGTTCGAAATTTTACGAGTAGCTTTAAAAAATTGTTTTCGCAACACAGTTAAAAAAAAAAAAAGTTTTATGCGGTAGATAGGGACCGCATAAAAAAAGTACCACATAGGAAATAACTCAAAAACTTACAAAATTGTAATCTTTAAACGAAATCAAAAATCAAGTGATGATCATCTTTGCCTAGTTGGACAAAATTGCCCGAAAGCAAAATTTTTGGGAGGTCACAGTGACTTCCCATCGGGTTTCCTATGTCGTCACTTGAAGATACTACTTTGCACTCGTTTTAAAAATAATTTCGTCAATTGAATCCCAAGCTGATTGAAATTTTAATGTACCGCACAAAAAAAAAAAAAAAAAAAAAAAAAAAAAAAAAAAAACCCGCATAAAAACAGGTTTGTGTGTACTTGCAGAAATTAACTTTTGATTCTTTTATTACTGTATATCCATTTATTTATTTACAATTTAGATGCCTTTAAAAATATTTTCCAGCATTGTTGTACCTGCAAAACCCACAAGTTAAGTAAATTATCAAAAAATATTTTTAAAAATATTTGCTTGAGAAATTTAGTTATTCCCATTTTACTTGAAGACAATGTGCAAAACTACTCACGTAAAACAAGTATCACATTTGAACCATTTTTTTCAGGAAGTTCATTGCTTTAGTGATTCGTATAAAATAGTCCGTTATGAAATTTTTATTCCGGTTTTTACTAATTACGTATAGGTGCAAGATTATCTAGAGGTGCGACACCGATGAAAAAGCATCGATGTTTCAAGATATCGATTTACAAAATTAAAACATCAATGGTGTCGCTACATTGATCAAAAACACTGATGTTCCAAAACATCGAACTTTTTACTGCGTATTCTTACATAATAAACTCTAATGAATGCTTTAATGCAATAACTAAATTAACAGTCTGCATTTAATAATTACTAACAAGATTTTTGAACTAGCCAAGATAAGTTACTAATAAACCTTAGTTGCTAACAATTCAAATTAAATAATCATTTAAAATACAAAAAATAGAAAAATCATATCAATAAATAGGAGAAATTTCGTAACATCATTTAGTAAATTTTCCACATAAATAGTACACAAAATTAAAGTTAATAGATTAATAATTAATGCGAATCAATTGTTATGGAAATAATTAAAATTTTCAAAATATATAACACACACACACGCACAAAAAAAGAAAAGTTTTGAAAAAAAAGGAAGAAAGAAAAGGAGAAAGAACATAAAAAGAAAAAAGAGAAAAGGAAACATAATAGTAAATGATCGTTCTGGAAAACTTAATGCCAACGGAATTACATGTTAAAATAGTACAGTTATATTTTAAATAGGGCTCGACCGATGGCATTTTTTGGCCGATGGGCCGATGCCGATTGTTGGCCGATTGTTCAAAGATGGCCGATTGTTTTCCTCCAAATGGCCGATTGCCGATGGCCGATGGCCGATGCCGTTGGCCGATGGCAAAAAAAAAAAAAAAAAAAAAAATCAAACAGAAATAAATTAAGATTTTCAGGGATTTAAAGGATCATTGATTCATTTCACTTTACTTCCTTTCTACAAATAAAAAATTGTAATCACACACAAAAAAAAAAAAATCAGATTTCGACCTAAATTTCTATTTTACGATTACCCAATCTATACTTCACAAGTTTGGTCGCCACATCTGCACATGCATATGTACCTAAGAACATATAGATGACTGAAATATACATTTTGAAAGCCTCCTCAGCTAATTATCGCAAATTCTCTTGTGATGTCGTCATGCGCGTAAAATTGCGTCACTCAAAAACGTTATGAAATAGTAAATGGAAAACTCGTACGTACGTAGTATGATCTAAAAGTTCGAGGACAAGTTGTATAAAACCGAGGACAAGTTGTTTGGGGGGGGGGGGAGCACCCACTGATTTTGGAGTAACTCACACTTCGGCCTCATTTTTACTTCCTTTTACAAAAAAAAAAAGGAAGTATTGTATTCGCGAAAAAATTTCACAAAAAAATTAGCCTTAATTTCCATTTTGCTCACCGCTAAATGAATGTTTTTTTTTTTTTTTTTGAACCTGACCACACGCGGATAAGTGTCTAAGAACGTATAGAACCCGAAATATCCATTTTGACAATCCCCGAGTTATTTACAACGAATTTTCTCGTGACGTCCGTATGTATGTATGTATATGCGTATGTATATCGCATAACTCAAGAACGGGATGTCCTAGAAAACTCAAGTGGTGTTATAATTTGGCGGACACTTGACGATAATTTGCCAGTCTTTTGGTCGCCAAGTTTTGTTACGAACTTGGCGACAAATTTGGCGATTTAAAAAATATATTTATTATTTTTTAAAATCTGGTTTCAATTTGGCCACTGTTGGTGATATTTAGAGAGTTAACTATTGAATCACATTAAAATTGCCAATAATGGGGAAATAATATTAAGTTGGGGTAAAAAGAAGTCATGTGATGCACACTTTAGCTCCTTTTAGTACAGAATCGTTACCACCAACACCTCGGAAGAGTTTCTGAATCTACTTCAGCACTTCCGAAGGAAAAATTCAAGTCCCTTTGATTTCCGAATTATGTCACTATTCAAAACGTCTTTAATCAATTTCTTACATTAATGCTCTAATGTCTTCCTAAACAATAGATAAAGTTTGAAAAAAAAATCTCTAATTTTATGAATGGTATTAGTTTTAAACTACTCAGAAGGTACAACTAGAGTTTAATTTCAGAAATTGAGGGAGTGGGAGGAGGGGCACGCAAGTGTTCTCGAAAATTAAAAAAAATAGTCATAAACATTGAGCAGAAAAACCTTTTCAAAACTTGCATCCGAGTTTGTTTTGACGTGCAGTGGCGGATATAGAATATAGCAAATGTTGCAATTGCGAGAAAGGCCTCATAACCACAGGGACACCGTAGGAGTTACAAAAATGCTTCTGATAAATGTTTTACAACTTCAATAATAGAGAAATAGGGCCCCAAAATGTATTTCGACGGGCCCCAAACTTATAGTTCCGCCGAAGCGATACAGAAAAGACTGCATTACTGTGATTCATATTACAAATATCGAAAAATTAAAAATTACCCTCAGTTCAACGGGAATCTAATAAAATGACACAAAACCGGTTTCGCCATCTCATATTTGTTTCCAAGTTAGTCTCTAATTTAACAATATATCACCAAATGATCGCCAGTCTGAGACGCTATATGTATTAGTTTCGCATTGAAATAAGTAATTAATTGCCAAAAAAAAAATAAAAAAATGAGTAAATAGGCTTTTTAGAACACCCGATCGAAAACAAAAAGGGAAATGCGCAACTGGAACGTACGCGCACTCTACATGCGAAATTTTAACCTTCTACAGCTTACCATTTTTGAGTTATGGCTTATGAGAGATACATACGTACATCCAGCCGCAAGAAACAACGCAATTATTAACTTGTTTAGTAGCTGAATACAGTATTAAAAACTGTTTTGGGGTGACTAAAATAGAAATTCATACTGAAATTTAAGTAAACAATTTTATATAAAAACAATAACTCGCTTTACTTTGTATTAGAAAGTAAAACAACAAAGGTCCTTTTTTTTTTCGAAAACATCGGCCAATTCCATCGGCTTTTCGATGTTTTTTAAGGCCGATGGGCCGATGTTTCCTGCAAGTTAGCATCGGCCGCCGATGCCGATGCCGGTGGCTAAATTGTTGAACCATCGGCGCCGATGCATCGGTCGAGTCCTAATTTTAAACGCAAAATATATTCAAATAAAATAAATAATTATAGCGACTCGAAATGCATACTAGTTGGAGTGCGGCAACGATACCGATATTTTCGAAACATCGATGTTTTTCTATAAATGTTTAAGGTTCAAGTTTTTTCTAACATCAAGACTTTGCGTTCGATGCTCCCCCCCCCCCCTTTACTTCTTCCTTCTGTTTATTTTTATTTATTTTTTTCCCTCGATGTTTTATTATTGAAATACAAATATCGTTAAAATATGACTACGTTTAAAGTTACGATGAAAGCTTCATTACTAATTAGCTATTGCAACATTTATCACATTGAAGTAGCTTTTTATATATTGTTAGTTGTGTAAAAAATATAGACTTATATTGCAGAAAAGTTGACATTGTGTTTTTTCAGCGCCCTGTTAACTAGAATATTGAGTGGTATTTTTCCGAAATATAAACATGAGAGAGTTCTCTTGTTATAGTTTTCCTCGAAAACATATATGAACTTATGTTATAATATAGTTCCCAGCTTTTAAATAGTTGCTGATTCAAAAAAAATATATATATATATATATATATATATATATATATATATATATATATAATTCACTTGAAAGATCTACTAGTATACGTATATTAAGTCGCTATAAATATGCATAATCTTTGAATATATGTTCGTTTTAAATATAGTTTGTACATTTCTTGCATGTAATTCCGTGGAAGCAAGTATACAATGACAATTATTTTATATAAAATTTGATTTTCGTTTATTTACGTCCTTCTCTTTTCTTGCTTTGTGTGTATGTGTTTTTCTAGTTGTTTTACAAATTTCTCTAATTGATTAGTAAACTTACTTTCCGAAAAAAATTAAGTACAAGACGTTCGAAAGTATTCTTATTTATGTTTCGATTTATTATATTTTTAATGTATATCAAGTTATTTTTTTCTTTGTTTCGTTGAATATAAAACGTTAATAACTAAATACCCTTGTTATTACTCGTACTAACCTATCTTTGACAGGTCCAAAATCTTATTTGTTGATTAATAAATTCAGGCAGTGAATTTGATTCCTTCATTAAAACATTTATTAGAGTTTATTACAGAGAAATACACATTAAACCGTTCGATGTTTCGGAATATCAAAGTACAGGTATTTCGATCGATGTATCTAATATCTCATGTTTTGAAACATCGAAGTTTTTTGATCGATCACTTCAATGCTCCAATGTGGCCGTGTATTGTCGTCCGTAAAGAGAAAGTCTGGACCTACAGCCTCCCTAAAAAGACGAACGTGGTCCAGCATAATATCTCTGCAATACATTTGCGACGTATCGCTTTCTTATTCAAAAATGTGAAGCGGTGTTCTGCCATTGTGCATGATGCCTACCCACACAATGACGCCTGGGCCGTACCGATCATGTTCGCAAACAAACTTTTGTGCATAACGTGTTCCACCCTCTCTCCACAGTAGTTGGTGACCAGAATCACTTGTCACACTGAAACGAGATTCGTCAGAGAACATCACTCTAGACCAGTTTTGACGATCCCACCAACATGTTCTTACACCAGCGTAATCTCTCTCGACGATGGCGTAGTTGAACTTGGATGCGACGTACGGGCTTCCGTGCATACAAACCGACATAATTTACTCGCCGTGAGATGGTTCTTGCAGAAATATGCGTACCGGTAGGGGTTGTTAGATTTGCAGCTATCTGTCCAGGAGTGAAATTTCTGTTCCTTTTTGCCATGAGGGCTACATAGCGATCCTCTGAAGGTGTGGTGCTTCTATCACGACCCCCGGCATGCTTTTGCAAAACATTTCCACCTTCAGCTGCCTTTATTAATCGGGAGATGACACTTTTTGATGCACCCATTGCAGTAGCCACAGTGGTGACACTTTGACCTGCTTCTAGTCGTCCAATGGCTTGTCCACGATCGTAGGTACTCAAATGATGTCTTGCTGATATTTTACTCTTAAGTATTTCAAGAACCAAACAGGATTTCAGAGAAAAACCTTTTTTAACATCCAGCACTATTTTTGTTAAAAACCAAACAGCGTGAATTTTCGTACGAATCTTGAGCGTGTATGCACTGTCTTTTATACAGATAACGAGTCTTGGTCTACCATGCCATCTGAACTTGAATTTATTTCCATTGGCCAGGTGGTTGAGGCACAAATTTGCATAAATCACTTGTTCCTTAGCAATTGTCAAGCAGTGTATTAGTGTAACACTATAGCACATATATATTTAAAGTAAATTCAGTATTTTTTAAATAATCGACTATTTAGAGCAGGGGACTACGTAGCAGGTTCATGTTCATATCTGTATCTTAAAGGAAAACAAATATGAAAAAAAAAAAAAAAAAAACTTATGCTTATGCTTGGAGAATACTTTAGTAACGCTCAATATTCTAGTCAACAGTGTGCTGTAAAAATGACTTAACTTAGCCGTATTATAAGTCAGTTTCTTTTGACTACAACCTGTAGAAAACTCTTTCCAACGTGATATATATCGATATCGCAGTAACCAATTAATAATGAAATTTTTCTCGTATTTGAAAAACATCTTCACATTTTTTAAGAGCAATTTTGGTTAAACTATAAAGCATCGATATCGATGATAAAAAAATCATGGACCCTAAAACATCGGTATTTGAACAAAAATATCGATATTTCAAAACATCAACATCGATGTCTCACCTTAAGCTGTAATGCTATGAAAATATGAGAAAAGAAATTACAAACAAAAGTCACATGGATAGAAGTCAGCCAAAAAATGGCCACTTTCATTAAAAATAAAAATTCTGGGACACCGTAAAATTTGAAGAACATATGCATAACTCGTTTAAAGTCATATACGGTTAAACCGCGATTTTACGTAACTCGAATCTACGGTTTTCCTGCGTTTTACAATTTTTTTTCATCATGTCCCAGTTTATCCCTTGCTAATTTAACCCGGATTGTAAGTTTGTTATTTATGGAGTTTCTCGCATTTTACATTTTCTCTGAAAAGTTTAAAAAAAAAAAGATCAAATTGCACTAAAATAAGCAATATTTTTCCTTTTGTGCCTTTTTAAATGTTAATACAAGTTGTTGAAATTTAATTTTGAAAACAAATTCATTCCAAAGACTCCTGTCTTCTGTCTGGTCAAAGTATTTCAATCCTGGAAGATGCATTCATTTTGAACTCAATGATTACGAAACAATCCACTATTATGAACTTTTTAACCTAAACGACAGGATTCACTACTAAATGTACAAAAATAATCTAAAAATGGTATGCATAATAATGTTTCCCACTCTCTCTCTCTCTCTCTATATATATATATATATATATATATGTATATATATATATATATGTATATATATATATATATGTATATATATATATATGTATATATATATATATATGTATATATATATATATATATGTATATATATATATATATATGTATATATGTATATATGTATGCAGTAAAACTTGTGAAGTTGACCACCTGCCTAAGCAGGCCCGGCTCCTGGGGTAGACGGCCGCCTAGGGCGTCGGATTTTAGGGGTGGCAAATGTTGAAATTGAAACTTTTTTTTTAAGTATGAATATTTGTTTCAGCGCCATAAGATTCATTGCTTCAATGCTGAAAAAAAGGAGTGTTCCAGTGGTTGGATGGATACGCAAAACAAAGTTCAGAGTTTAACTGGAAATTCAACTTAATTTTAGAGGCGGAAAATTGCGTGATTTAAAAGTCTTTTTAAAATATTAATATCTGTTTGAGTGCCAAAAGATGCTTTACTTTAATGTTAAAAATATAATATAAAGTGTGCACCAGTGTTTGGACATGCAAAATCCAGTTTAAAATATAACTAGAAACTCGCTTTAATTTTAAGCACTTAACTGTTATTTTAACTTTATTAATATGTAATTATTTTATATTATTACTAGCAGTAACCCTCACAGCGATGCCCGTGCTAAACATTTAATGCAAGTTCAATGAATAAAAAAAAATTGACGCCCCCTCCCCCCACTGATGTAAAATGATCATTTTTCTTTGTATAAAATGCCTACACACTTTTTCAAGGAAAGAAAACCTATTAAAGTTTCTTTGGAATTTAAAACTTTTCGTCAAATCATTAAATTAGATTTACAGTTGCTTTAAAATTCTATTTAGCGAGTGAAGCGGTTTTTACTGCAATTTAAAATATTTCGCCAAATAAACAAAAAAAAAAAAAAAAAAGACATCAAATAATATCTTTTAAATGTAAAAATAGTTCCGCAACTCTATTGTTTATCGCCAATCTCGCCCAGCAACCACGCTCTCATAATCCATCCGTCTGACGGAAAAAAAAAAAAAACATTTAAAAATCATCGTCAGAAAAAAAAGAAGAAAATGTCGTACATTTCACTTGGATGAAAACAAATCAAAAGTTTATTTTCTTCCAAAACAAATCGCCAAAACAATGAATTACATTTACGGTTGCTTTAAAGCAATAATCCTAGACTGAACAGCTCAGCGCCAAACGTGCCAAGCGACCACGCTACCGGAACCCAGCCCTTTTGCAAGTGAAGCGGATATTTTTTCTTTGGCAAAGAAAAACGTAAACTATATATATCACTCATTATACGCTGGGGGGCCTTCCTGGCTTGGTGGTAGAAACTTCGCTTTAAATGCCGGTAAACGTGGGTTCGATAACCTCGGATGCTCTTTACGCTGAAAATCTTTCTCAAAATGTCTTGTATTGTAAATAAATAAAAAAAAAAGTCCAAAATCTCCAGGCAATGGCCCTTAATCCTTCTATGATTATTAACTATGGGCACGTAAACAACAACAGTAGTCTCATATAAGTTAAAGGCAACAATTTTCAACTTAATTAAAAATGTGGTCATTTTTATAGTAATGAATAGACTTTAAAAGCCACTCCACTGCAGTCATTCCGTCAAAACGCATAAACTTGAATTTGTCAACCTAGTGCATGAAAAATTATTTAAATTAACAGTTTCTTATTGTTACTTCTCTATCACGAAAGTATTCGTCAGTTAAAAGATTGAATTGTTACACAATTTCACAAAAATATCGTTTTGTTCTAAGAAGTCCGAAAACTTGGTTCAGAAAAGTGTCATTTCATCACGGAGCAGAAAAATAGCACAAACATTGAGGGGAATTTTTTTTTTTTCTCTGTCTTGTTTTTCATATTTTAACAATGAAGTGTAGAGAGAAAAAAATCAGTTGAAATGAAAATAATTTCATTGTAACTACTTAAAACTTAAAAAAAAACCATTTTTTTCTGTTACACATGGAATTGCTCTGAATCAAAAGGCGTTATTTTCTGTATTGTAATTAAAATAGCAGGGCTGTGGACATTACTGAACACTGTGGATCGCTGTAAAATAAAATCCCAACAAAACATAAATGTGAAAAGGAGCCAAGTTCGATCAAAATGAGGCTCAGGGTAGGCGGTGTCACCGATAAAATAGTTCAGATTTGAACGAGTACCAAGTTTCATAGCTGTTCCTCATAGAAGTTGTACTGTCCCATGTTTTTCAATTCATTCAGAAAACATTTTTTATTTTTATTTTCTCTGATTTCGGATTTTAAACTTGCGTCAAGTTTTGGTCGTCAATAAACAATTTCCAAAACATTTGACTGCTCCAATTATACAGTAACTTGCCGATTTAATCGGGGATCAAAGAAAGTATAAAATTGTTTTCAAAATGAATTGAAGAACATGGGACAGTCCAATTTCCATGAGGAACTGCTATGGAACTTGTTATCCGTTGAGATCAGAATCTTGTCGGTGACACCGTCTACCTAGAACCTCATTTCGATCGAACTTGGTTACTTTTCACATTGATATTTCGTTTGGATATCATTAAGTTTTGAAAGCTAAATCATAGTAATGTTCTTCTTTAGAATTAAATGTAAAACGCGTACAAATACAACTTCCATCCCCCCTGCTTTTACGATGCACTGGTTTCTTTTCATTAGTAATTTCGAAGATATTTCGATAACTGGGGAGTTTGGCGCTATCGTCAATTATTCTGTCACTATCAGCAAGGCCATGGTCGAAATACATTAGCCATTGGTCTTTGGCGTCCACAAATTTGGTGACAATAGTGAAAATTGCTAAGACTCCTAGTTTTCAAACTCTTCCCGCAATTTCTACATTGTCTGGGGGAATTATCGTAACGTAGATCGTAAAATATGCGGAATTGACGTAAACATTTCCTCATTGCTTATAATTCCGTGCGCTTTTTCCGTGTGCTAAGTTTGTGAACCTTCAAGAAATTAAAATGAAGCGAAGCTAAGAGACGTAACCATGGCAGTGCGAAACAAAACATCAGTACTTTTAATGGAGATTAGATTTATTCGAACTTTATTTTTAACGGCTTGTAACTTTTTTCCTTTGGAAATAGAAGGTTCTTTTTTCGACCATAGATCGAGATATTTCTGGAGTAAAAAATGTCGCTTTTTCCAACGGTGTCAAAAAGAAAACTGTGGGACAGTTCTTTCACTTTTTATTGATAGATTTAATGAATAAAGTATTGCCAAAATTTCAGCTAAGCCTAAAAAAGTTCGAGATAAAAACGCAAATTGCTCCTGTCGTAATGAAGTTAGAGCACTGAAACAAACTGCTTAGAACGCGGAAAATTCTACCCTTTTCAACGATATAAAATATTAAATGTGCAAGTAATTTTTCATCCCTTTAATAGCCAATAATAGGCAATTTACGTGAAATTTGGGCCTAAATTGGAATAAAAAAAGAACTATTTATCGGATTTTTTTCGAATTATAGCCTATGTTACTCAGTAAGAAGGCACCTTTCATACAGTAAAAGAATTTTTCAAATAGTTGCAATAGCTCCGGAGGTTACCTCGAACATATAAACACACAAAAATTAGCCCTCTCTCTTTATAATATTATTATAGATTATTATTATTATTGAATTGGGGGGGGGGGACACATGTTAATATATCCTAGGGCGGCAAATCTACTAGAGCCGGCCCTGTGCCTAAGTCGACCGCTTTTGCCAGGATCAGAATAAGTCATATAGCATACATATCAACCTTTATAAGTTGACCACAAAAGTACAGCACCGCAAGTGGTCAACTTACATAGGTTACACCAGTATAATACCATATGAAAAAGTCATATATATTACTATTAGTTTTTTTTTTCTAATTGATTTTTTCTTTCTATTTACTTCCCGTATTTTACGCTTTTAAAAAGCCCAAACATAAAATCGAGGTTTCACTGTAACATAAAATCAATCAAACCTATAGCACACTTAACCCAATTTCCTAAAGAAGCAGTTAAAAGTAACACTCAAACCGATTCTCCATTGCGGATCATCGTCGACATTTCGTGACTCGACGTTAAATCCCGGTTATCACAAATTTGACATTTCAACTGCGCTTGCGCGCGGACTTAGCTGATTTCAAAACTCTTGCTAAATTAATTACAAACATTTTAAATTTAGTAATAAATATGAGATGGCAAGAGATGAAAATTAGAAATCACAAAGTTTTTTCTGATTTAGTTTTTAGACCTCGGTAAAGATTGAATTTTGCGTCTTAATTATTAATGGTTTCGGTGTTTGAATCGTCTGTCCTTTTTCAGGACCAAATTTTTAACCTCAGAAGAGCGTACTAGAATTTCAGCATCACTTCTAATACAAAGCCGAATCCTCAACCTAAATAAAAATGTATAATACTAAGCTGTTTACGCCTAACGTAAAATATCCGCAAAAGACGGATTTCTGTACTAATATTCCAATCATTTTTGAAGTACAAAACGTGTTTTACACTTATGTTAAATAAATATTTCCAAACTAATAAATATTGAAGTGTCATTTTTTTCTTAAGATTATCAATTATTCATATCCGTAGTTTCATATAATATATCACGAAGTCGTTGTGAAAATGTTCTAATCGCATTCATTAATTTGGTGGGACTCTCGCTCAGCTTAAATATAAACAAGCAACACGAAATCTTAAAACAGAAAGCCCAAAAAGCTAAGTCCGCGCAAGCGCAGTTGAAATGGCAAATTTGTGATAACCGGGATTTAACGTCAAGTCATTTCGTGGGTGTCCGAGCAAAACTAATGGACGGCAGCCAGTCTTCATTTTGCGTGAGAATATTCATCAAAGACAATCCCAGAGAGGATCGAAAACACAGCAAAAATAAGGGGTCGACATCATCGCATTCCTCATGGCTGTCACGAACGTCTCAGAACATCCATCTTATTCATAAAGCAATCGATGTCAACATGCTTTTCTTCCATCCTTCTTTCTTGCCTCTTCTGTGACTAGAAGATTCGTCACGTGGAATTCGGTGCTTTTTTATCGTTATTTATGTCTTATTCATTTGATTGCGGGCAATATGCGGTCAAAGATTCCCCAAAATAGAAGTCTAGTTAATTTGATTTTATATTTATCATCTGCTGCGGAGGATAGTGATAACATAAGGGCAGGGTGTGTGTAAAATAATCTTCCGGTTATAAATTTTAAAAGTGTCAACTGTACGCATTGTAGAATTGCTTCATGGTCACAGTTTAAGGATAACACTGTTTCGGGAAGATAAACGGCAGTATCTGCAGAAATGAGTTTTCGAGATAATTGAAAAAACGTTTTGGATTCAATATCAACAATAAGAAAATGCTGGAATTAAAAGTTTACTTTTTTCAGTTTAGACCATATAAGCGAGCTTGTAAAGCTAACGTACAATAGATGACAAAAATCCAATAAAAGAAAAATGAAAAATTTGTAGTTACTGCCCTCTACTTGTTCACGGCAGAACAGCTTTAGATACGTGGATGCATCAGTACTGATTTGTTGCTTTCTTGCTTGGTACGCCACATGGGCAGGATGTTGATTCCTCAACGCACAGCGTTTTGTGTTCTGCGACTTGTTGAGTGAACTTGCAATTTCAGCTTAAAGTGCAAGCACCTGAGGTTGAAAACCATTGATATAAACAATTCGGGCCTACTGGATGTGATTGAATGCGGACGGAAAAAGCATGAAATGATCAAAAGTTCTGAGAACGGTATTGAGCAACGCTGTGTAAGAAATTATATGCTCCATGCGGTTACATTGCGTAACACTTGACAGGAATCCCAAAATTAATAACTTGGATCTCCATAATTGCGTAATGGGGCTTTCCGCGATTGCCTGCTGCGCAGATGCATGAGAGCGCCTGAGTTCATATGGCTATAGACAGTCGTGAAGGCATGACTGGAAAAAAAACCTCCTGACCGAATACCGGGATAACTTTATGGCATATCTTTTGACCGCTATTCGGGGAAAAGGGCAACTTGGCTGCTCATCATGTATATTGTGTCAGTGAGTAGAAAAACAAATTTGCTTGTGTGTGTTGTGAACATGGTCTCTTCAATTCTCTCCCTCTTCAAAAGTTGATTAATGGAAAATGTGAAAAAGAAGAAGTGGTGAAGATCCTCTTCATGCTGGAGGCAATGCTGTATTGAGGACATTGAGTCCAATCTTACCTTTGCAGTCGAAAAAATCTGTTCAGAAAGTTATGACTTATGATCTTCAGTTACTAAAGATAATAGATATCAAAAAACGATTACCCATGAACACTGTCACATACCTACATTTTTAACACCTTTAGCACATTAATTTGTGTCGTATGCATTTAATTAAGAGGCGTGATTACAAAAACGTGAACTTTAATTCAAAACAAAATTCTAATTGATATTCTATGTCTCGCCCTGAATGACACGAATCGTGAGGCAATGCAAGTTGAGCAATTAAAAAATATTGTATTTTGCCTCTTTTACATAAAGATCCCAAAGTTATATTTACTTCCATAAACAGAAGAAAGAGAGCCACAAAGCTGTGCTGTCGCTGTGTAACTATTTAAATTCTTCCGAAAATTCCAAACTTTCAAACAAAAATTTCATTTGTGCACAATATATCTAACTCTGTGTCATGCACGTGACATTTATTATTCACTGGATTAAGACTTGAGAAAAATGAAATGACTTTTCAAACTGTGTGTATGAAGTTCACTCGTGTTGCACTCGCTGCTGATGTTCGGGTCTCCATAATTGCTAAAACCTTTCAATATTCCCGTCCGTTCATGACCGCATATATTTATGTTCAATTTCTCTCCATTAATCCTTGCCTTACTTTCTACTATTATCAAGATTCACTTAAGTCTTTAACCACTTTCTTCGAACGGATCTTCCATCTCTTTGCACAACATAAATAAGCACGCCCAACCATACTCCATTAAACTGAGATAACCCCAACGGAGTGTTTCTCGCTCCTTGCCTTTTAATATACCCATAAATCTATTAGATTGAGCGCGCGTTGTAATAAGCTTTAGCTGTTTTACTAAATAATAACCCCCCTCGCCTGTCTTGGCATTAGTCTGAAAACGATCTAGGATCAAATCATTAGGTACATCGTAAAGAGCGGATCAAGTTTTTTCGTTATTATTTTTGCTCATCGCCTTGGTTCTCCGCTGAGCTTTTCGCAGCCAGAAGTTGCAGAGATGATTCCTTTTCTTTTGTATAACTAGCTTGCTGTCTAATACCATTATGACGGGGACTCAAACGTTGCCCGCGGTGTAGCAAAGAACAAGGGGGTTGGGTCCATATTGAAATGTTAGTGAACTCTGGCGGGAAAAATCCATTCATTGTTATTAAAAAAGACAAGAACGATATGTCATTTCTGGTTCTTTGCGTAGAAATGGTGTATGAAGTATTTGTAGTAGGGGAATGAGGGGCAAAGTAAAATGTTTAAGATGACGGAGCTTTTTCAAAATGAACAAATTGGAAATTTGTTTTGAAAATTACAGTACATAAAGAACATTGTATTTTGTAATAAAACTTGCATTGAAATAGTATTTCTTTTATTTTTGGCGGTGAATTTTCGCTTTCAAAAAAAGTGGAAAATTTTCACTTTATTTTTTCATGGGGCAAAAAGAAAAATTAAATATATTTGTAATGAAATGTTTTCTATTCGCTTATAAAAAAAATATTTTTGATCAAATGAATTAGTAAATAACAGGTTGAATGAATAAATGAAAAGATGCTGAAAGAAATAAACGAGTAACAAAAAATACGTAAGCGATTCAATAAATGATTGAATAATTAAACGAAATTAACTATTTCACTTTGCCCGCATGTACTTGCCTAATTGTACAAAATAATTAAAATACAAATTGGCTTAATATTTAATAAATAAATACTGCATCGAATATGAGAAGAACTTAATTAATATTTCAAACATTACAAGAACTTTATTATTTAATAATACCAAAAATAATTTACGACTTACAACGAAATATTACAATATGAGTATCTTTTTTTTTTTTTTGAAAATTACTTGTATTATCATATTCTATGATTTTCAGAGTTAATTTTTTCTTGACTTGAATAGGTTACAGGTGTTACTACATAGTTAAAAGATTACTAGATAGGTGGCGTTAAAAGCGGAGAAAAGATTTCATTACTTCACTTTGCCCTGCTAATTCATTTTGCCCCACATTCCCTTACATTATAACAGAGTTACCATACAGAGTGTTCCAAAATGAACGGATGGCTTTCAAAATGGAATTACAAGGAATCAGTCATAGGTATTAAGTTAATTCTAGAGCACTATGAACATGAGATGACCGGATTTGTTTTACTTTTTATGTGGAACAAAACGTCCACTGCAAATATATATCTGAACAGAAGAGCAAAATTAGAGGTAACATTTCTCAGTCTTAATTAATATTTTTCACATTAATCGCAGACGATCTTGTTGCTCCAAATAGTGCACCATTTTTCGGCTTTGCTGAAATCCTTGAATTCCTATTCACTGACGAACGCAAGAATGAATTTTCTCTCTCAAGCATCACGTATAACAATATTTAAATAATTTTCAGCAGCAGCACCACCTATCACCAGATTTGTGTACTACAAACAAAAATGACCTACTACCTAGACTTAGCAGGTTCATAATCCGAAAGAATACATTTGAATTCTGTCATTGATCTCTTCTGATTCCAATTTGCGAACCGTCAGTTGATTTTGGAGCACCGTGTAAATAATTTACTGGAAAACTTATATACAA
Source organism: Uloborus diversus (assembly GCF_026930045.1). Classification (NCBI taxonomy): domain Eukaryota; kingdom Metazoa; phylum Arthropoda; class Arachnida; order Araneae; family Uloboridae; genus Uloborus; species Uloborus diversus. Next base: position 110,662,848 of record NC_072737.1, on the reverse strand, counting down.
GTGTTACGGTGAACCTCCCTCACTCCAGTTAAAAAGCTCCTAAGATAGCAAAACACGAGTACAATTGATAAGGTTATTTTTGAGTGGCAACAACTTAGTAAAAAATCACCATGACATTGTTGGGAGCACACAATATTCAAATGTGCTTTTGTAAATATTTTTCTGTAAATGTTAATATGTGTGCATATAATTAAAAACAGATAACTAATCTTCCATTTGCAATATATACTAGTTCAGCAGTTTTATTTCTCGATTCCTTTAAAATTAACATACGACAACAAGTATAAAACTAAAGATTAAGCTATAATGACCGACTAAGGAAAAAGTGCGATTAAAATGCTGACAATTCCTTCAGATACGTCTTGTTTTTGGAAACCACTAAATCATCAACATTTTTGGAACTAGAAGTTTTTTTTTTTTAAGTTTTTATGCATACGTGGATAAAAAATCATGAGCGGCAAAAACTTCCAACTTGAACCAATGTACACGGGTAAGCCGATCCCCCTACTAAGGTAGGCCAGGCATGTTTCTGACCCCCCCCCCCCCCCACTAGGGTGTATGGTGGATAAAACACAATTTTAACGTTATGACAAAATTTACTTATAACGCGTAAAACACAGAAAATTGACATAATTTCTACGCATTTGCGGCAAAGGAAGGAATTACACCACACGCCTCATTTTTTTTTACGGGAATGTAGTGTCACCAATGGCACATTCCCTGTAGTACTCAACATCAAAAATAGAAAAAAACTTTTTTTTACTAATTTTGCTAAAAACTTTAAATAGCAGCATTTAGCGAAACTTCAACAGAATTGTGGCAGATCAAGAAATTGTGCAAAACAAACCAATTATTTTATGGGCAACTTTGCTTCACCAATGACACCTTTTCTGTGTTACTCATCATCCGAATTGAAACAAAAAAAAAAAAGATTTTTTCGTCCTTTCCAACGCGCAGTAGGGTGGACCGAAAAAATAAGGATGTTTTCGATAAATGGGGGAAAAAATACTTTCCGACATAACTTTTCGATCCCTTAATAATATGAAAAAAATATATTTTTACTTGAAAAGAATGTATTAAATGTAACTTATATGTAAATATTTGCAGAGGAAAGTGGTCGAATTCCACGCACTTAACTTCACAGAGCTATAATTCTTTCGATTAAACCATGACTTTTCTGAGTTTTGCATTTACATTTTATTTAACACTAGTGGTACCCGCACGGCTTTGCCCGTAATAGAAAAATTAAAAGGCCTTTTGGTTCGCCTGTATATTTACAAATAATGTATGGTGAATTTTCTTGCCAATTAGCTTGTACCCATGTTACGGTTCTACGTTATGATAATTTCGTAATTTACTCGTCCATATTATGATCATTTTGTTCTTAAAATTGGAATAGAAAAAGAACCACATCGAATTTTCAAAAAATCGCTTCGAGGTGCATACCCCCATGATCGAATGACGCTCCTCACATCATCAACAATGAAACTCGCGCCATGGCATGATAATTTGATATTGGTAATGTTTAAAATGCAGGGAAAGGCTTTTATTGTGACAAGACTGAACTGAATCCGGTAACTTAACTGTTTTACTGGTAAGATTGTGTGGTTTTAGAGGAACGAAGAAATGAAAAAGTGGCCAACAATGAACGCTATCTACTGGAGTTAAGGATTAATTCACTGGAGCCATGGTTAAAATTTCAACTATCAAAATATCACCAAACCGGCAATGGCTTCGTTCAAATGTAGGAGCAATTTTCACCTGTCATACCTTAACGGGCGATTTTCTATTTAAACAAATAAAAATGAAAAAAAAAAAAAGAAAGAAAAGAATGAAAAACAGCGATAGCATCCATTACATTTTCTACAACCAAGATTATCTTCCATGTTAAAGAAAACGTAAAATAGAAACATAAGAAGTTACAACGTTATAATCACAGAGTAGTGATATTACCAGCCAAAACTTCAGAACTGTGAAATTAAAGCTATTAACCGTCATCAAATAACGATTCTTTAGATGTCCACCGCTGAAATCCCATTCCAGCAGGGTGAAAGGGGTCGATCTAATGCCTCTACATCCGAATTGCAGCAATGCATTTCGAGAAACAGAACTAATTCAAAACTCTCGCTCCCATTCTGATCAACCTGCTGTGCTCTGCTAATTAATGAGCGGGCGAAGAAAAATCCCTCTCGCTAGGGAAAGTTATCCATCTTCATTGCGGTTCTGCTTGGAAAAGTCTTGCGCCGAGATATCCGTCGGGAATTGATATGCCGAGATTCCGATATGCATACGATTCAAGAGAAAGTTTTCTGTTTAATAATATTCAACTCCAATTTTTAGTGTTTAGTGTTAGAAAGAGCTCTAGCTTGGCTAGTGGAGTTAGGTTTGAGCTTTATGAGAGAAAAGATACCAAGAAGCTAGTATTGACAGACAGTGGTAGTAGCTTATTGGGGTTAATCAATTTGATAAAGTTTTTTGGGTAGAATGGCTAGAAATTTCATTGAACAGCAACATTTTGTTACTATCATCTAAAAGTTGACATTTGACATCAAGATCCATACATAACGATTCCAGTTCTGCAGACTAAGTCTTTCCCCGAGATATCTGTCGGGAATTGATCTGTCATGATCCTTACTTGTATGCAGACGATTCGGAAGAGTTAAATATTATCACGGTGTCATTCCCGTGCAAATATAACGTAATATTTGACGGCATCAAACCGGTTGTTAATTGTACCGTGTGTAATTTTAGTGCCAATACCATCTAATTCGAGCGCCCTCTACCTCGGAAACTCTATAATGAGCTAAAGTTTCCTTGTGATGTTCTCTTCATTCAAATAAATTAAATTCTGTAAATTTAAATGATAGACTAATAATAAGAGTAGACTGAGCTTTCCCAGACCTGCTGATGAAAAAATTGGTTCATGGATACATCATGTGACTAGTGGGAGGCTTGGCGAAAACTTTGGCAGCATGGTAGCTAGATGGCAGGATTATCTATAGTTTGGCACAAGGGCGTATATAAGGAAGGGGCTGAGGGGGCCCGGGCCCCCTCCAAAATCTGGATTTTGTTTTTTGCTAAACGTAGTTAGTTATTTTTGGTTTTAGCTCACAAAGAATTTCCAAACTTTTAGCTACAAAAAAAAAAAAAAAAAAAATAAAAAAATAAATAAATAAATAAATAAATAATTAGGATAGTGATAGTAAAAATTATAAAAAGTTAGATCAGAGATTTCCAAACTGGGTGCCGCAGGAGGAGGTGAGGGGTTGCCGCGAAGGGACTATAGGATGCTGCGAAAAAAATTCTAGTTCTTCAAATGTCAATCATTAAAGTTTGGGAACCTTGCGTTAGCTGGGCTGGTACTAGGCAATGGTGCTCAAAGGGGTCAAAGGATCTGCCCCACCCCCCCTTCACTAAGGTTACTACAAAAAATAATCTGAAACTGTGCCTTTTAAGATTTCAATTTTTGAAAAGCTTCGGAGGAAGATCCCTGAAACTCTCCTTTCGTCTAAACGTCTCCAAAGATGACCTGAAGTTGCGTTTTACCTTTCGGAGGAGAATTCTTGAATTCTTCCTTTCCAAAGGTGCCTCATTTTAGGGGAAAAGTTAGAATTGCTTTTGAAAAGAACCTTAAAATAAAAAATAATTAAAAGTTACTATTTATCAGGTTATTTCGTCCAACACCTCATATTTCTTCCCCCCCCCCCCCCACTCGGCCCATTTTTATTTATTTTTTCTTTTTCCTAGTCGGTCTAAAATAGGAAAGTCTTCTAAATGCTACACTTTGCAAGACCCCTCCATCCACTAAAACCATTAAAGAGCTTTTCAAACCTCGTTTTCAGGGCTTCAGTGTCAAAAAATTTTCAGGGTACAACACCAAACGCTTTGCCTTCCGAAAGCATCGAAAGTCGTTTAAGATTGCTTTTATGGAGCTTCAATTTCGAAAAATGGCCCGAACCCCTATAACGTTACGAAATATGGTCCAGAGTCGTGGTTTTTAAGACTTCATTTACGAAAAGATTTCAGAAGGAGGATCCGACTGCTCCCGTATGATATCTGAAAGCGGAAAAAACTAGTTTCGAAAAATTTAAGGTGGAGAGCGTTTAAATTCCTCCATCCAGTATCACTGAATATCTCTCTAAAACTTCGTTTTTTTAAAACTTAAATTTCAAAATAGTTTTTGGGGAGATTTCCAAACCGCACTGCCCGTAAAATCAATGAAGTTATTCCGAAACTGCGTTTTTAGAACTTCAATTTCGAAAAGTTGAGCGGAGGGGTGGTGGATTTCGCTCTATTTTTTAAAAAAAAATCAATCGAGGGCAACTTCAAAAAACTCCATTCCTTTCATTAAACTAACGTCAAAAAATATAGCCTATAAGGGCGTTTTAAAGATTTCAATTTCTAAAATTTCCGCGGAAGGCCCCCCCCTTCCCGACTTTTTCCTCCCCGTACCATTACCAAAAACCGTCTAAACTGCGTACTTAGGACTATAATTCCAAAAAAACTTTCGGGGGAGAACCCCCGGACCTCCCTCCATCCCCTGCCCCCAAAAGCGCGAATTTTTTAAGAGTGCCCTCCCAACACTATTTTTTTGGTTGTGCCAATAGGTGACAGTATGACGTCCTTGCTCACCTCGAAGAAAAGAAGATCAGGGCACTGTTGACGCCTCCCCCCCCTTCAAAAAATACATACAAAAAAAGTGGGGGTGGGGCTAATCTTGGTTATATGTGCCCCCTCCAAAATAAAAACATATACAGTGGCTCCCAAAAGTCTTCGTACACCTACGACTTTCAACGAAATAGGCCCTAATCCATTGGTTAGAATTAATATTTCGGAATAGGTATTTAATTATAAGATCTATGATTAATTTTTAACAAAACTACATGAAAAGTTTTTAAAAAAATATTAAAACTTAATTTTTAAAAAATCAAAAACCAAAAAGTGCCGGAAATTCTATGTCACAAAAGTCTTCGTACACTTTACAAAATGTCTATATATTATTGAATAATCTAACTTTTTATTAAGTTATTAATTAGTTGAATATCATACAGTATTCATAACACCTTTTAAATGTCTGGGAATAGATTTCATTCTTTTTCTTTCTTTTTTTTTTTTTTGCGTAATTTCTGAGTAAGTGTTCAACCACACTTCGAGTCTTACTGTTTCTAGCTTTATTTTCGTTTTAAAGCCGCATTTTCGTAATCTAGCCTATAGATATCTCTAAATACGTTACATTAAGTTCAAATATGGAGATTGAGGGGGTATTTTCTGAATTTTAGGACGATTTTTGAGGCACTAGACGCGAACGTTGAAAACCGAGTGCTTCATATCGTTATCTTGATAAAAACAAAGTTGTTTCCAATAACCAAATTTTTGGTTAAGAGTTCAAAATTGGCTTTTAAAATATTTAAAGGAACAGCATGATTCATTATTTCATCAAAAAGTTCCAAACTACCAAGTCCTGATGCTGATATGCACCCTCACACTAGAACACCTTTACCGTCGTGATTAACTGATCCAACTAAGTTCTTAAGATTAAGTTCCTAATTTTTTCTTCTACTTACAATTATGCAACAATTTAACCAAAAATGTTAAATTCATTTTTATCTGTAAATAAGACGTAATTCTAAAACGTTTTTAGCTTATTTATCCTTGATTTTGTGACGAAAAGCGTAAGCTTTGTGTTTTTTCGTGCGAACAAGAAAATTTCTGCGGGAAGAGGCCCCATTTAATCCAGCTAATCAGAGAATTTGGCGAAAAATTTTAGGTGAAAATTAAACGTGAAATTTTTCTTTTAACTCTGTAGAAACTTTCACATCACTCAAATGTGTATTTTTTATAATTTTTTCAACCTTAAATCTCCGATCACGTTTTGTCAACTTTGCCGGTTGACCTTTTCTTACCTTGTTTTCGGTCCGATTTATTTGTTTAAAGCATTTTATCAAGAACTCTACTATACAAACAAATAAATTAACTAATTTAGAGTCATTTCAAACCAATTTACCGCAACTGTGGGAAACAAATTCGAATTTTGAATGGTGTTAGCGGTTTTTTACGAATACCAGCGATTTTATAGCAATAACAAAAAAATTAAAGCCAAATGACTTATAAGGGTCAACACAATGCAAAAATATTAATAAAGCGGCATATGATAATTTTAATCATGAATTTATTCGAAAATATTTGAGTGTACGATGACTTTTGTGGCGCGTTATTTCTCTCTCTCTCTTCGTTTTCTGACCCATTTCAAAAAGTAGATCCGTTAATATTTTGAAAAAACCAATGGGTTGTATTTAGAATGACATAGGAATGATGTGAAAAAATATTGGACTCCATATTCGAATTCAGTTTCGCGTTATTTTGGTTTTACTAAAAAATTTCAAAGTGTACGAACACTTTTGGGAGCCACTGTATACGCCACTGGTTTGGCAGTCCACATGTATTTTAAGACGTAATGTGTTTTCATTATAATTTTTTTCCAGGTGCAGAGATTGAACTGTTTTTCTTTTAGTTATGCATTATTTTGACATTAGTAATTAGTTTTTGATCACAGTTTTCAGTTACTTTTATTTCATTTTGAACTGCTACGTCAGCGTTGGCGTGAACGTAATGGCGTAAACGTTTTGCGTTAACGCAAAAATGTACTAATCGGGTATCTTAAATTAAAATTGTAGGTAAAAATCTTACCGTTTGCCGATTTGTTTTGTGCGCTTGCGTCTTTAATTGCTTAGAGAGTTACTGAAATTGGCTAAAGAAAATGCACAATATTATCTAAACGGAAAACTCACTATATTAACAAAATATTTACAACTTAAAATAAATTTACAAATCGGACTCCACAAAAGATCATTCTTCCGTGTTCCATCAATTCTATTTATTTTATTTCTAGCGAGCGTTGATCGTCTGCTACGATCAACGCCCGCTGTTGCTATAGGATATCCACCAGTCACATGGTTTGGTTTATGAGCAGCAAAAGGGTTGCCATAGCTCGGTCTATTCCATAGACTAATAATAAGAGTAGATCGAGCTTTCCCGGACTTGTTGATGAAAAAATTTGTTCATGGATACATCATGTGACTGGTGGAAGGCTTGGCGAAAACTTTGGCAGCATGGTTGCTAGATGGCAACATTATCTATAGTTTGGCACTCGACATGTATTTTAAGACGTAATGTGTTTTCATTATAATTTTTTTCCAGGTGCAGAGATTGAACTGTTTTTCTTTTTAAGTTATGCATTATTTTGACATTAGTAATTAGTTTTTGATCACAGTTTTCAGTAACTTTTATTTCATTTGGAACTGCTACGTCAGCGTTGGCGTAAACGTTTTGCCTTAACGCAAAACTGTACTAATGGGTATCTTAAGTTGAATTTGTAGGTAAAAATCTTACCGTTTGCAGATTCTTTTTCAGCGCTTGCATCTTTAATTGCTTAGAGAGTTATCGAAATTAAATAAAGAAAATGCAAAATACTATCTGAACGAAAAAATCACTATATTAACAAAATATTTACAACTTTGAATAACAAATTTAGAAATCGGACTCCACAAAAGATCATTCTTCCGTGCTCCATCAATTCTATTTATTTTATTTCTCGCGGGCGATGATCGTCTGCTACGATCAACGCCCGCTGTTGCTAGGATTCGCAACTCTAACGAACTATAGGGGGCACTGCAGTCACTGTCTAATGGCCGACTTAAAAACTAAAACAAACGCATGTGGTAACGAAGAAAATGCTAAAAGTGTTGTGATTTTTGTTCGTATGTATGATATTTTTCGCTTTATTCTTTTTGAATTAATTTTCAAAGCCTTGTGGATATTCTGGCCCACGTAGAAAGAAATGAGAATTCAAGAAGCATTACTAAACGTCAAAGATTAATGCAAACTACGTAGTTCGTAGTTCTAAGCAGCTATTTCCACGATGTTGAATTCGATATTTAACAATTCTTGATAAAACTAAATAATAATTGTGGCCTGACAAGAACAACAATTAATGCTAGAAAATTCAATATGACATTACAAATTATTATCGAAAGAAGATGATACTTCTTTGCCTTGCTTGGCTAGCGCTTATTGTTTTGCATTTGTTGCTGAGTTATTTCTCACGAATTCCCGAATCGGTTAATTTAAAATTTTTCTGTTTCGATTTTTCTAATTTCTGAGTTACGATTTAATTATGTCAAGTTATGCAAATCATCTACAGAATTCTTACGGATATATGGTGGTAGTTTTCTTTTCAGTTGATTGACCATTATTTCTTTTTACTTATCGAATTCTGTAATCTTACTACCATTTTATTCCACTCATGATAAAAATTAAAAATGGTTTAACTAAAAACGCGAAATCTCGCCAAGGCTACTTTGCTCGCAGAATACTAAAATTATAACCCTAAACAAATTTGGCGAAACCTTTCAGCTGAGAATAAAAGGAATAAAGTAAATTCTTTCTCGGTGAAATATTTTTCATTTTGTTCTACGATAATATATTCAAGAAAATATTTTGCATACCGTCCATTCCAACTAAATGCTGCTGTAAAAGATGGTTAGTTAAATTAATTCAAGATTAAAAAAAAACTCATATTCTTACAAATTCATACAAAACAATAAAATTTTTTACCATGTATAACGTTATCCAAGTTTGTTAATCCAGTTTTCGCTTTCACCATTTTCAATCAACTCATATTTTAGAAGGAAATAAGGAAAACTAACATTATTTTGAGAAGCTCGAGAATACTACTAAGGAACAAATTAATTTCTGTAGCTGAAAGCAAACTAAGACTCATCGATTGCGTTAATAAATACTCAGAACAAACTGCCTGTGTTTACGTCAACAGACACACGTGGAACGCAACGTGGCAATGTTTTAGTTTCATCTAGTTTCATCGGCAGTTTTGTAAATCACCGTAAGGTAGCGTATTCGAGCGCTGGAGTTCCGAATATCCACCAGTCACATGGTTTGGTTTATGATCAGCAAAAGGGTTGCCATAGCTCGGTCTATTCTTATTATTAGTGTATGGTCTATTCTTATTATTAGTCTATGATTTTAATGTTTCTTTGAAGATTAAAGAACACAGTAAAGGATTAACTGTGGTCGAAAGTAAGTAATCGAGTTAACTTAAGTTGGGGTTAAAATCCTAGCTACTTTGTAATTATTGTCATAGGTGAGGCCTATGGTGAAAAAGGGGAGCGATCTTCTCATTTCTATTTATCAAGAATTCCGTCGCAATTATTATAACCTTTAAAATTTTCAACATGTAAATTTTATACACAAGTCTAATTTTATTTCATAAATTTGTTAAAATTTCTAGATGAGTGCTGTCTTTTATATGTACTGAATTTTATCAGTTTTTCTGACTTTTGAACATTCTGAAAAAAAAAAAATGTTTATTCTGTTTTAAAAGTTATTATCAATGGCTATTTTGCGGATATGGTTTTGTTTAATGCTACATTGTGAAAGGTTCATTTCTGATTTGTATTCGTATGCATTGGTACATACGTATATTTATTTTCCTGCTCGTGTTAATTTGCTGTTGTCATTTTCGACTACGAGTTAAAACTTGCAATAGAATAATAAATATATTATTATACGCTGAGTCTTCTTTTTGGATCTATTTTAAAGAAATAAATATTTTTAAAAGAAGTTGGCTGACACAATAATTTTATTTATGCAAAAATGGTCCTCAATATTTTCTTTAATCAAAAATGTGTTGCTTCTGTTAAGTGAAAGAGAGTACCCGTACATACTATGAAGTAATACCAAACTAATATGTTTGAATATTGAGGAAGAAAATGAAAATAAATGCATTATATATAAAGAATTCTCGTTCAGTTAAAAATATTCACTACCAATAACTTATTTGATTAACAGAAAAAGTTCCCAGTTCCAAATAGTATAAGATAGATTTATCTCAAAATAATCAAGCTTTTAAAAATAAGATTCATTGAATAAAATGTAATTCATTCTATTCTAAAGCAAAAGAAAATGGCCAGTAGCCATATGTTTCAGATTTATTTGTCTGATGTTAACGATATCACCTGTCGCAGGGAATTTCCTCCTGCTCATGCTTCAATAGACAGCAAAAATCAACAAACAGAATTTTAAACGGATAGGGAGGAAAAAAATAGAAGTGATCACTTCATAAGGTTACTTACTACAATTAAAATGATCACTTTGAAAAATATTCTCCCTACTATTTTACCGTTGTAGCTGTCGAATCGTAGAAATGTTTTGAAGTAAAAAATAACCGTTCTGAGAATAATTTACGAATATATTACTACATTAGTTGTTATTTTTAATGAATTCAGTTTTTGTGATTTATAATATACTAGGGGCCCGTCCCGAACTTGTTCGGGTTTAAAAAATTATCTACATGTCTTAAATAAATATTCTGTAGATATTTTTGTTTTAAAATATCATGGTATACATGTTATAATGGTATACTCGTACATACGCTCTTTGTTTCGTTTTTATGAGGTTTTGAAAGAAATTGATTCACTTCATTTTCTAATCAAGAAAGACCAACTCTTACCTCCCCGTGAACAATATAATTTTCTCATATGTAACAATGTACGCATGACCTTCAGTTTTGATGATGGTGATGGCATAAGAAATTTTCATTGGAAAATGCAATTACTTACATTAGAAATGGAAATGTGCAAGGACCATAGGATTTCGAGAAATATTCCTGCTGCTGATCCAGTAAAAAGAATGCGGTAAATCATATTAGTTCATGAGCTAGTGAACACATCAAAGTTCACGACAGGAATGCTTTTGGAAAAAAGTTAAGGAATTTTTTTTTAATTTTAGTCCCATCAGTTTAGTTTAAAACAAACAACGTTGTTTGATCCAATTCTTAAGCTTTTTTCTTTTTTTTCTGCGAGAAATCTAATATCAAGAGGAATTTTAACTGTCGAGATAAATAACTTTTAATTTGAATGCAGGAAAAACGTAATGTTTAAATCAATAAACAAGTTATTCAGCCAAAGTTTCCTACAGAAGAAACTGTTATAACATTAAGGCTTAATATGTCCAATCTATAACAACAATACTAATTAGCTGAATAAAAACGGAGCATTTTCAAAAACGCAGAATTTTTTTTTTTTTTTTTTTTTTTTTTTTTTTAAAGTCAGAAGTTCAAAGATTCATGAAAAGAAAATAGTAGATGTTTCAAGAAGCGCCTCAGTGTTGATAAATAAACTGTCCTGGCTTCAAAAGACTGATATCAAAGACTAGATTCACACACTTAAGAAAGCAACACAGACGCTGATATAAAAACGTGATAATGGATTATCAATAGCTTTGGAAAAAAATATGACATAATCTTTTAGGGAAGTTAAATTTATTTCAGAATGACTTTCACATTTTCTATGCAACAAAATCATGCATTTACATCTAGGGTAAGTAGGCACAAATGTTGCAGTGGGGCAAAGGTTTTCCCACTTCTATTTAAAAAAAGAAAAAAAAAAACTGAGTATCAAACACTCACATACTTATTTTCAGTAGCCTCATAAAACTTGACTTTTATCTGACGAGACGAGACTAAGGCAGTAAAAGGAGGGAGTATTTTTGTCACTTTTGATATCGTTCTCTATTTTTGAGTGTTTGTAAAATGAATTTAAAAGCATATGATTCAGTGAGAAGCAAAGGGATGTAAGGGGCAAAATTAAAAAATTGGAGATAACCAGTACACATGGTAGGTGAACCTCTGCTCTGTTTTGGGACAAGATATAGTACTAGTGGCCCTGGTAGTTGCTGCTATACAGCATGATTTAGAAAAAAAAATAATGAAAGCCTACCTAGGAGCTAATCTTTAAACGCGTTTTACTCAAAACTTGAAAATGTCCAATTGCATTCCTTTGCTGCTCACTGCCTCATATGAAGTTTGGGCTGATTTTTTCGTTTTGGAGTAGAAACTTATTTTTTAAAGCCTTTCATAAGGTTTTAAATACCTTGGAACAAAATTTCGGGAATAACATACATTCAAAGTAACCTAAAATGAAGTAAAGGTTTCGCAGATAAATTTCAAAGATTTCTTGTGGAAACTAGATGCACTATTATTATTATTTTTATTTAGATTACTTATTCTTTTATTTGTTTATTTTTGGGAAAGTGAGATTGCTTATGATCATCGCTTACATCAGTGGTGTACCTAGCCTAAGTGACATAAGTTGCGGTAATTTGTGGTGAGGAAAAAAATTTCAAGTTTGTAGTCTTAAAAATGCATTTTAGCTTTATATTTTTCAAAAACTTGCAATTTCACTTTGGGTGTCACTCCCCGGACTGGTGACACCCAGGGCGAACCGCCTCCTGCTCCCCCCCCCCGTAGCGACGCCACTGCTTACATATAGATTATTGTCTTCTTATTTTCGCATGTATTAACAGAGTGGTTAATTTATTGATCTCGTTTTTATTTTATTTATTTGTTTTTAGTTCATATTTTATATTTATTTTATTTTTATTTATTTTATTTTATTTTAATTTATTTATGTATGTTTTATTTATTTATATTTGTATTTTATACATTTACTTTTATTCTATTTATTAATATATTTATTTTTATTCTATTTATTAATGTATTTATATTTTATTTTAACTTTATTCATTTATTTATTTTCACGTTACTACTTTATGCCAAAAAAATCACCTCAAAAAGCCGCCCACCCAGGTTAAGCATGGCCATGACCATCATGTTCTTAGAAAACAGAAAGATTACCTTTACGTCAAGCAAATGTAACTCGATTTTCCTACTCAGATACATATTTTTTTAAAAAAAAATGTCAGGTTGAAAGCATCTAGTTAAAAGTAAATAAAGGATTGTTTAACTTGATTTTGTAATAATTAAGATACGTTTCGAAGTGGTTGGTTATAAATACTATAAAATAAATGGTGCCCTCCCTCTAGGCAGGGGCGGCATTTCAGCATTTCATTTGGGGGGTCAAGTTTCTTAAATATGAATTACCACAGTATGGAACCAAAACACATATTGGCTAACAGCAAGTAAGTAATCATAGTATGAGTTTAGAGTTAATAAAAATTAGTGTTCTAAAACAATTTAAATTTTTATGACAAAATTTGTAGTTCGTTTTAGAATATGTTATCACACCAAGTGTTTTGATACTAGTTTTCACCTTTTGATAAAGTTTTGATGCTTGATTTTTAAAATACGGAAGAAGAGGAAATCTTATTACTAATCCAGCAATGCCCAATGTCATGCTCTTTCTTCAGCTAAGTTTTTTTTTTCCCCCATTGTGCTTCGAAAACAATTCTCTAACCTCCTAAAACACGAAAACGATTTTCTCTATTAGCTGAACTGAGTGAAATAGTTGAAAAATAATTGAAGTAACAAAGTTACGTATGAAAACACACCTTTCACATCTTGCTCTTCAAAATCACCCAGGTAACTTTAAAAAAAGGGATAATCTTCATTTTTCATTATTGAATTTTCTATTCTAGGCTAGTCTCTAAACAATTTTTCTTGCCTCATGCTATAAATTTTACTCATAATTGAATCAATTTATTTTCGTTTTCAGCATCCAATCCAGATAATAAAGAGCCAACAATACAGGAAAATATTTATCATCAAATCTTGTGTTAATTTCATTAGAAACTGAATCTATTATTTTATACAATATGTTAAATCAAGGTTTGACTTTACATCATCATGTGCATTTTGGTCACCTCTTCTAAATTCATTTGAATATTCTTTGCACCTTTTTAAAATTCTCTGGAGCAAGAATTTTTTGAAAAGATTCACGCTTGGTTGAAATATACATCCATGTGAAATTTATTGATAGTTTCAATTGTAGCTTAAAATGAAGCTTGAACAGTCCAAAAATTAAGGTTAGCTGATTGAAGATGTTTTGATAGAGTAAAGCATTGTTCAAAAACTCTCTGCAATACAAACAAAACAAGTAAAAATTCATATGAAGAGGAAGACATGTTAAAGGACATTAGCTTCTTCATTATTGAAAGAGCAGTTTTCCAAAATCAATGCTTGGAAATTATCGAAAAGGGTTTTTATGGTTTAAAACACCATCTTGTGTTGCCTCTTGAAAGCCCTCTTGTGTCACCCTGAGATTGCATTGTTAAAGAGCCCACAGAAAAGATATTTGTTGATATGAGATATTTTTTTCTTAAATAGTATGAATTTTTAAGACGTATCTATTAAAAGAGTTGAGCAGTTGAAATGTGTTTCTAGCAGAAGAAAGTGATGAACACTCATTTAATAGACACACTTAAAAGGTGAGCGTAAAAATAAATGTAAAATATCAAGGAATTTAGTAAAAATCATACAGCCACACCACTGCCCGGGCCTCTCACAAGGGTGGTTACACAGAGCACACAAGAATAAAATATTTAGCCTATATGAGGTTTCCGTCTTTAGTTAAAATTAACCATGATTCTTCGTCAGTCTTTTCTGTTCTGAAAAGGCCGGTAAAGGATTGATGAATTTCTAATCATTTAAAAAAAAAAAAAAAAGTAAAACACTTGCTCATGTCTGAAAATACGTATGTCGAGTTTCTTCAACCATTATGAAGAACCAGCAAGATTCTTTTTTCATGATCATTGGTTTGCGATTTACGTAAATTGAATTTGCTCGTTTTTTATCATTCCTCTCAAAAAGAATTTGGGGGTGCGACCGCCCCCTCTTGACCCCCCTATTTGCCGCCCCTGCCTCTAGGCTTCAGAACTTATTTTCACATTTAATAGCTTCAATTCTAATAAGTAAAAAGTCACACAAATTAAAAAGAAAAGTGCAGGAGGTGAGCTTTCGTGAGCTCCAAGACAAATTACGCTCTGGTAATTGGTATAAAGGTATAAATATGAAGCACTTAGAAGTAAAGGGGTATAAGTATCAGAAAGTTAAAATTTGGAAATAATTAGTATAAATGGTAGGAGAAACTCTTATCTGGTTTAAGGGGAAAAACGAACTGGATATGGTAATAGACGAACTAGAAGGTGCTGCTGTACAGCCTGATTTAGGAAAAAACTTTTCAATGAAACCTCACTACCTTTGGTTTGAATGTGGCCGGCGTTTTACTCAGAACTTAAAATTGTCCACGCACATCTCTTTTCTTCTCACTGTCGCAAATGGGGCTGTCCATAAATGATGTCGCACTTTTTTTCAACAAATGTGACACTCGTCTCCCCTTCGTCACAAACCGCTACACTTCACTTGAATCAATCCGCATAAACCTTCGTGCTTGAAGAAAATGTAAACATTTCAGCCTCACATTCATCTAGAAAGAATAGGTTACAGAGTTGCTTTCACGAAGTTTGTGCGTGAAACAATCCGCATAAACTTTCATGCTTTATGAAAATGAACACATTTTCATTTCACGTTCGTTAATAAAGAATCGGTTATGCAAGTTCTTCGCATAATTTTAAAGATTCTAATGAAGCTCCTATTGAAGCAATCCACATAACATTTCATTCTTTATATGAAACTGTAAACATTTCACTTTCATGTTCGCTTAGCAAAAATCGGTTATGAAACGCTTTGTACAATTTTCAAGATTTTCACAGGAGTTTTAGTATTATTGAAAAAAATAGTTCCACGAGGCAAACATCGGTGAATATTTGGTGCTGTCAATTTCATTTTCTCAAATTTGGGCAGAGCAATTCGAATATAGTTCATGCTTTCTCGCCGTTTCTTGGATTATTCTTCAATAATATTGCAACATATCTTAAACGACGAATCAGCATAAAGTTTCTCATATATACCTAACTTTATTTAAAATAAAAAATCATCAAAACTTGGATAAAATTCTGGGAAATTTCACAACGACAAGATTTAATGTACCTAAACGGTTTCGCAAGTTTCAGCAAATGCTGAGAACTTACAAAACAAAACCGTGAGTAAGCAAGCTCATTACAAAAGTAATTCTAATGAAAATAATGAAATTTATGAAAACATTTAAACCGCAGTTTAGGAAAAAAAATGAATTGCATTACAATATAAAAGAATCTGTAAATAAAATCTTCTATGACGTTGTACTTCTATGACATTGCATCGTTAAGACTTATACTTTTAATCATGTAAGATATCAATTAGTGATGTGCCGGATTGGTAAAAAAGTAGATCCGTTGATACGGATACGGATCATTAGTGTCAAGATCCGCGGATACGGATACGGATCTCTTTTTTTTTACCCCATTCAACTATCCAAGTGTAAAATTTGTTACGGAAAGTATTCCCGTCAGAATAATGGTAGTTTCTTCAAAAAATGTCAACTGCGGCAAAAATATAATCAAGACTATGATTTACATTTTAAAGAAATTCCAATTAAAATTGAGGAGAGTTGGAAGGAATGGGTCAGCGCTGCATTAATGCTTAGATGGAATGTGAAAAATTATTTCTAGATTACTCGGTAGATGTATGATACAGGAGCAAGAGTGTAAAGCTGCTACTGGACAGGCTAGAAATAATTTTTCCTATTTTATTTCAGCATAAATGCTGCGCTAACCCATTCCACCGAACTTCTCCGACCGACGAAATACAGAGCCGGGAACACCTTTACAAACAGGTAAATAGAGAATTTAGTCCCACTTTTTTTGAAGGATGCCGTGAAAAACAAAAATGAAGAATAACAGAAACCCCAAATCTATATATATATAAAATAGGAGTTTGGTAAATTTGTTCCCTAAGATCTCAGAAACTACCCGGCAGATTTGGCTGAAACTTTCATCGTTTGTTCAGTTTGGTACTGGGAAGGTTTATAGACCAGTTCGAAAAAAATCCGATTGATAATTCCCTTTTTATTCCAATTTTAGTTTCAATTTTCGCATAAATGCGCCAATATGGGGTGGAAAAAAACGTGCACATATTAACATTATATGTCCATCGAAAGCGCCAATTTTTCTGCTGAAGATAGCATCTGTTCGAAGTTTCTAAGTTGTATCAAAAACGAGTTATGAGCTTTTTTGTTCCCTGTTCGAAGGCTTTCATCAACCCAAGTCATTATTTAGTGTGTCATCTCAACTCCCAAGAATTGTTGTATTGTTGAATATTTTTGCGTTTCGTCTGACTTTTTGAGGCTTTTCTCAAGTCAAATCTTAAAGTAACGTTTTTCCACAAGATTGGCTAAAAATAAATGGATTTGGCTGATCATTTTACTTTTAAGCGGAACTTATGTAATTAATGGTTTATTATTATTATTTATGCTGATTGGACACTTGCTCACTATATCCAACCAACCAGCAGAAATATCGCAAGATTTATATTTTCAGAAAGATTTCAGTATAGCTGATGCATTTGGCAGTTTTTTCCACTGTCGCTGTTTTTGAGCCCAAAGACTACGTAATAATGTTTCTCAGCTTTCACCATGTAAAAAAAATATCGCCAATCAAAGATACTTAAAAAAAAAAAAAAATACTGTGTAAAATAATTCAACAACTAAATTAGGCAAATCCATAAACCGCACAAAAACTTTCATTAATTTTTCTTTTTGCACGATTTCAAACAATCGCCAAATTTTACTACTTATTTTGAAACATTTCGGATGAAACCGTTTAGCGCCATTTTATTTTGACCAAAAGTATCTCACCATCTGGCAACATTATTTCTATAATAAAAATTGGTAAGGAGGGGGAGTATTATCGAAAGTGTCCCAAAATGATTCTCGCAAATTTGGTAAGATTTTAAACCGCACCAAGTGCCCACAAAAATTGAAATTTCCCAAAATAACTAAAGCAAGTGTAAGGGGAACACGGGCGGCTACATTTGTTAAAACAGTTCGTACATCAATAGCCATACAGGAAAGGTTTTAGATAAAAAAAAAAAGTACTAACAGATAAATCTTTTTAAACATGTAAAGTTTAATTTCATATTTCGGAAATTCTTCAAATTTGTATATGCTTAAATGTCGTGCTTTCGTTTCTAATTGAATTTGGGGGCACGGAAGTGCCCCCGCCAAGTCGAGCGCGAAGCAAACACTGCCGTACCATCTTTACTGGAACCATTTCGCCGCATTTTCGGGCCCCTATTTGAGAACCTTCTGGTGAGACTAGAACGCAGAAATTTTCGTCATCCAGTAAGCTATCATCACATACTTAAAATCCGAAATTTCAAGTCTGTAGGTCATTTAGTTCTGAAGTTAAGCGAAAGCAAAGTTTCACATTTATGACACTCACTCACTCATGATCATCAAAATAGAACTAGTACTTCCCATGAACTCAGAGATGTGAAATTTGGTACAGAGTTAGGGTTTGATAGCCACATAAAGGGAAAACTATAAAAACTAAGCTAATTGAAGATCTGGAGTGACCCTGATTAGAAAACACAAGAGCCCAACCAAACTATTCGAGATCGACATAACGCCTTTATAAAAAATATTCAACTTGGCGGGCCGCTTTATTTGATGTCAAAAATCGAAAGCTGAAGTATCTAATGAAGAACCCTCAGGTGTATTAGAGATATGGTAATGCCCCCTTCTACTATTGGTACATAAAAAAATCGACTGTCATTGCTAAAGTCCAGCGTAGTGGGACACATCTTCTAATTTAATCTAGCCTAACTTTAGTCTACTCGAACATTGCACAAATTAAATGTTTCTACAAAAAGAAGTGAAATCCCACCAAAAACATTCTGTAAAAAACTAGCCAAGTCTCGATGGAGCTGCTTGTTTATCTCTAAAAAGTAGTGAAATCTAGACAAAGTCATGACAAGTCTAAGGTTCCTTACTGCGATTTCTTTATTATTATAGTTAATGTTGTGTGACTTGGCCGTTAAATGGTACACAAGAGTATAAAACCAGGTGCTCCATGACACCATTGCACCAATCTTTCGCCAGAACCGCTACCCATTGACGATGGAAAATTGCCACTTGGAAAACGTGTAAACAAAATTGACTTGTACCCACTAACGTATAAAGAATGTTTAACGGCCAAGTCACACAACATTAACTATAATAATAAAGAAATCGCAGTAAGGAACCTTAGACTTGTCATGACTTTGTCTAGATTTCACTACTTTTTAGAGATAAACAAGCAGCTCCATCGAGACTTGGCTAGTTTTTTACAGAATGTTTTTGGTGGGATACTATTTTGTTCTATACACTTATTGCTATTTTAGTTTAATGAGTAAGGAAGAAGCTCGATTTTTAATCACGTCAAAAAGGTTTGTTTTAAATTCTTTCGCTTAAAACAGAAAACAAGGGCAAGTAACGATTGTTTCTCATAATTATTACTGACTCAGGCAACGCCGGGTATTTTTGCTAGTCAATAATAAAAACTAATATTAAATTAAAAATTAAAAAAACAAAACATCTCCCAGAGAGCCGACAACATATTAAGATGAATTTCGCGGGTCAGAACACACATTTGTTAACAAATATGAACGTAAAAATTTTAAATCATTGAGCTTTTTCTCCTTATCTTCCGACTATGAAATCGCTATCAATCACGCGTATAAAGGCTTAGAACTGCATTACGGGTAAATATTTACTACTATATTTGTGAAAAACGTTAAATCGGTTTTTAATTAATATCTCCGGTGATTAAAGTTCTTCAAAAACGAGGTCAAGCTAAGAACACTTCCGAATAAGTTACCTTTTGAATTAAAAATGAATTATCAAAATCGGTTCATCTGTTTAGGAGCTACGGTGCCACAAAAAGAGACACTGATACACTTTTAAAACTTATGTCCCCTTCCTTTTTGCAACGGGGGGGGGGTACAAATTGCCTTCTGAAAGTATACCTTATAATTGAAATAGGGAACAAAACCTAATTGAAACGGAATTTAAGATAGATAAATTTAGAATAGAAATGATCCGTTTAAGATCCGTCAAAAGAGATACAGATACGGATACAGATCTTTTTCCCCTCGGATATCCGCGGATACGGATACGGATATCCGGAACATCACTAATATCAATTACCAGTCTACTTTGTGAAATATGGAAAATCATTTGTAAAATGAGAATATTTGTAAAATAGAAAATCTAGCAGAATATTCTAGATTTTGGATGTTTTATGATTGAGTGCTTATCCGATTCAAAGTGAGCCATTTGAGTACATTAACTCAAAATGAATCAAAAAAGCAAATCATATTATTTCCATAGAAAGTGATGCATTGCTCCATTAATTTATTAATAATTCCTTCCTTATTTGAAAAGTATAAGGAACGAAGAAAAAAAGGCCAATACACTCAGCATTCGCAAAAGTATTAAGTACTGAAGAACGAGAAAATCTGCCTTGGCTAGTTTTTTGCTAGTGGCTTGTTGTACTGATTCTACTCACGGGCACAGCGGGAGAGTTCCCTCTCAAGTTCTCGACATTAAGACATATTGCCAATTCTCTAGCAATTTAATACTAGGGTATTATACATCGATGAGCATATAGGCCGAGAACTGATTAATCGACAAAAGAAAACCCTCCGATCCCGATTAACCGGCTACCGATTAATTGTAATGATAATGATTTTCAAAACTAGTTTCTTCATCAACTATATTAAAATTACAATTTCGGCTTTTCAGAATCTGTTAAAAGTTTGTTTATTTCTGTGAGTGATGTTTTATTTTTTTCTCTATTTCGTAATTTAACTTAAAAAACTGTATTTCAATTCTGTCAACCTATTTTCTTATTATTGTTAATAAAATTATGTTTTGACGTTTACTATATGAAAGTTCAAATTTTCAATTAGTAGATAGTTGTCTGTTGACGCAATTAGTTTAGCAAAGATTTTTTTTACTACGTTACAAATCGGTGATTACAGTTCAGTTTTTTACATTCTGCTTCGAGGATAACTCAACATGTGCTGTTTCACGATTTTGAGGAATGTGAAGACTTGGTTTAACTGCTATTAACCAACCTTTTCGAAATTTTGTATAGTTAGAGATATTTATGACTTCTTTTGAACAAAATTTTCAATAAATAAATATATAAATAAAAATAAATAAACATTCTATTTTTTCCAAATTTTCAGTTGTTTGGTTATAGTATTCAGCCGACGATTTGCAACTTAACTTTCGTATTGCTGCCAAAATTTGTTCGGTTTTGTATTTATCATTTATATATTTATACACTCCCGTAGTAACATTTACGATTCATATTATCAATAAATTATACTTTTTGTACCACCACTCAGGGTCAACGAGAGGCCATGTCGGCCTAGTTGGAAACTAGGGTTCCCTATTGAAGGTGTGACTCGGAATCGAAATAGTTTAGATTTAATTAGTATTATGAAATGAGGAGGCCCGACGAACAAACTAATAAGGGGCACATCTTGGCTCTTGGCGGCCCTGTCACCAATTTCAGGTAAATCTCGAAAAAGAAGGAAACAAAACTAGTTACATACATAAAGAACAAAAAATCTCACTTCAACTAAACAAAACAATTATTACTTTATTATTTCTGGAATTACTGCACCACTGACTATGTTAATTAACACACGAAAAAAGTTAGCTAACCCAGAGAATGAAAATTCGGCCAGGAACTCAATCCTAAAATATTTCCTCCTGGAATGTCTCATCTTTCGGCGAAGAAGGAAACAAAAATACCATTTCCACATATCAGCCAATCAATAGATCTCCATCAGCCGAGTGGAATATAAGTTAATGCAAGAGGTTCCTTAGCCGGACAAAATCAATACCGGAGAAGTAGAATATGAATTGAAACGAAATTGTAGCAATTTATTCGAATACAAGACAGGAAACAAAGACGTTTATTTGGTTAATGTTGAAAGGAATATGTCGTTTAAATGTGACTGTCATTATTTTGAACGAATTGTAAATACGTACATGGAATTTAAATATAATTAATATAACACTATAATTAAATAAAATGAAATAATAATTAATTACTTTACATAAAAATTTAAAACGTATTGCTGTAGGGTTAATAATTAATTAATCACTAGGTAATGTTTTTTTAAAATAATTTCTCTAAACAGAAATGCTTTTTGAAAAAACATCTTACTAATATTATATATGCGAAAGTTTGTCTGTATGGATGTATGGATGTATGGATGGATGTATGGATGTTTGTTACTCTTTCACGCAAAAACTACTGAACGGATTTTGATGAAACTTTACAATAACATAGCTTATGCATCAGAATAACACATAGGGTAGTTTTCGTCCCGTTATGGGGGGCAAAACCCCCTTAGGGGTGCAATAAAACACAATTTTTGTATAAATTCTCTAATATTGGGATGAAAAAATACTTGCACATATTTACATTATATGTCCATCGAAAGCTCTGATTTTTCTGCTGAAGATGGAACCTGTTCGAAATTTCTAACTAGAATAAAAAACGAGTTGTGAGCTTTTTAGATCCATGTTCGAAGGCTTTCCTCAACTCAATACAGTATTTAGTGTATCATCTCAACTCCCTGTCGATAGCGACAATTGTTGTATTGTTGATTTTCTTTGCTTTTCGTGATTGTTCAAGGCTTTTCTCAAGTCAAATCTTGAAGTAAGATTTTTGCACAAGATTGGCAAATAATACATGATTTGACTGATGATTTTCCATTTAAACGGAACTTTAATGTAATTAATGGTTTTTATTATTATTTATGCTGATTGAACACTTACTCATTATCCAAACAACCAGCAGATCGCCAAAATTTTTGCAGAAAGATTTCCGTAGCTGATGCATTTGGCAGTTTTTTCAACGTTGCTGTTTTTGAAGCCGAAGACTACGTCATAATGTTTCTCAGCTTTCACCATGTAAACAAAATATCGCCAATCAAAGAATTTTCAAAAGACTTTTTTTACTGTGTTAAATAATCCAGCAACTAAATTAGGCAAATGCATAAACAGCACAAAAACTTCCATTAATTTTCCTTTTTGCACAATTTTAAACAATCACCAAATTTTATTACTTATTTTGGTAACATTTCGGATGAAACTGTTTAGCGCGATTTTATGGTGACCAAAAATATCTCAGCATCTGGCGACGATATCTCTGTAACTCTAGAATGACTATTTATCCCCTATTGTATCAATTCATACTCAAACCAAATTTTCCCAAAATCCCTCATTAATGAGATAAATAAATCCAAGCTTAAAAATTCTGTTGCTTTCGAGCACCAGAATATATGCTACTGTGAAAGTTCGAAATCTTGTAAACGTCGACAATCGTCAGTGAATGTCAACATTGATGAAAGTCCGAATTTTTAATTACATTCGTTTTAAAACATTCAACAGAGAATTTTAACATTTTCCAATTTTAGTCTTTCCCAGTAGCATATATAAGGTTGGTTTTCAAATGCATTGACACATTAGGTTCGACACAATTTGAAAATTTTTGTTGTTATAAACATTAAAACTTTCCTAGGTATAAATTCCTTACGATTTATAGTTTTCTAACTAGGTGATTATGTGCGAGTTAATTTGCTTAGATTTTAGAAATTTCCAAAAAACTTCTTGGCAAGTCACCGCTTTTCTCATGAGTGTTACCTTTGTAAACCATTCTGTAATTTATTTTCTAAAAATAAATAATCCAACAAATCTTGATTAAACTGTTTTAAACACTCAGTTTTAAGTCAAAATGGTATAAATATTTATTAATTTCAGAAATTTTAAGTATTTGTAAAGGTGTTTTTCTCACGAGTGTTACTCTGTTTCCTAAATAAAAGGTTAAAATTTACGATAAACACATATTAAATTAAGCATTTAATGTTTTCGTTGCAATTACCATAAATAGCTAAAATATTTCAATATTGAAACCAATTTTTAAAGATTCAAGAAAAAGTTAATTAATACAAATATTAAATTTCAGCTATAGAAACACTCATAAGAGACGGTAACGCTCATGACAGATATACTCATTAAATTTTTTATTGTATAGTTTTGGCAGTAATTCTTCTAAAATATGTAGTTATTTGAATACTACATCTTGAGAATTAGTCTTTCCTAAACAACACAAATTTCATTTTGCAAACATTAGCTATGTGTCCGTGTTCACTCTTCAATTTTTAAGGTAACAATCACGAGAAGTAACACTCATGAGATTCATAGACGAATTCTTAGCTGGAATAAATTTTATTGGTTCTTTTGAAATTGTAATTAGGTCTCTGGCTTCCTTAACAAAAAATACATTACTAACTAATTGTATATCTCTATACATAAAACAAATCTTACAAAACAAATGAGTAACACTCATGAGAGATGATTAAAATACTCTTCACATTGAATTGTACATTTCAATATACAACATATAAGGAATAATTAGTTCTATTTTTAGACTTACACACTCTAAGAACAAACAAATATGACTTCCGTAACACTGCTGATAACTACGATAAAGAAATATTTTAAACGTAAAAAACATATCATTCCCTGGGGCAACACTCATGAGGACACGAACTGCATTGAAACTTTAAACTATTAGATGAGCAGTTCAGTAAAATCAATTTCAGCTGTGTTTAACTGACAAATATTACTTCCTTCTTCAATGCACAAAAAGTAAAAAAAGCTGCTTGAAAACGTACAAAAAAGATTTAGGAAACGTGAATTTTGTGGTCAGGACAAGGAAATTTCCATAATTAGTTAGCTAAAGTAACAGAAAAGGCTTATTAATCTACGATCATGAAAAAAAGCACTGCATAAGGGAGCCGATACTTGAATTAAGTGTAAAACAATGTCTTAATACAAGCTTTTGCAACACCAAAAAGATGAACGGATAAAGTCAGGACACGAAATTGTCAATCCTTTTGAAAATCACCCATACACTTGAACATTTAAATTTCAGTTCTAAGAAATAGCAGTGTCTTGGTGCAAGTACATAAAGTCTGAATTATACTGAAAAGGGAAAAAATAAACAAATTCTTTTCCAAATCAAAGACAACTAGCAAGCAAACTATTTTCAAAGAAATAAAAATATTATATCGAACAACAAAAGTCTCTAAGAAATTATCCCTAAAAATACCAGAAAAACTGCGATATTCCCTGTCAACTCCTTTATGGATCAAGCTAATTACTAGGAAAATAAATTAATTCAATCCGAAGAATGAAGTTGGTCAAGAACTCAATCCCGAAACATTTTCTCCAGGATCTTCTCATCTTCCGCCAAAGAAGGAAGCAGAAATACAATTTCCACATATCAACTAATCAATAGATCTCCATCAACTGAGTGAAATATAAGTTAATGCAAGAGGGTTCCTTAGCTGGACAAAATCAATACTTGGGATGCACTGAAACTCTAGCAATTTATTCCAATGCATAGACAGGATTTTAATAGATTTAATTTGACATTGTAGAAGCGATTACAGTTGAGAAAATAGGACTTCCATTTCGAATTTGCGACAAAAAGGCGGGGAATAGAACATTTTAATCTGCTTTAAGCTAAAATAAAAAGAAAGAAAAATGTAAAAAGAGTGAAAAATTGAACAAATAAATGTCGAAGAAATGGTTTTCTTTTAAAATGTAGTCTTTCTCTTTAGCACTTTTATTTTATATCATTTTTTTTTGGATGACATTTCTAGATAGTCTTCTTAATGATCTTTAGTTCAATTTAAAAAAAAAATTAATAAAAGTTAACTGCATCCAAATTATTTTCTGTTTAGTCCTCTTATGCTGTTCCAGGAATATGGTTCTTGGTGATTTCATGTATTCCTGGTAAACAAGACATTGGATTCAACAGAGCTTTTTCAAGTAACTTGTTAAATTTATTTAGTTCAAAAAAGTGTCAGTTAATAGAAATTGTAACAAATATAAAAAATAAATAAATAAATAAATGAATAAATAAATCATAGAAAATAAAGAAATTGTTGTTCGTGAGATAAACTTTATTTAAGTGAATAAAAATTGAGTAATTAACAGAGTACAAGAATATAAGTGACACAAATAGGAATTATATGCTAATAAAATATCATAAATAGAAACCATTAAAAAATCTATTTGTTTAAGATAAGACATACGAGGCAGTGAGAAACTACAAGATGTGATTGGACTTCTTAAAATTTCAATTTTAAAATTCAAATTATGTAACAGGAATGCAAATTGCAAACCATAGGTGGACACTCATTGAAAAGTTTTAATAAATCACGCTGTATGCCAGCACCTGCATGGAGTTCGAATACCAGCACTCTAAAGACACCACACCACGCCACTGGTGCTCAATGTTACCACGCCTTGTCTCTCCCTAAATAACCATACCTTTATATTAGTTATTTCCAAATTTTTATTTTTGCCACTTAACAGTTTTCCTCCAGGTGCTTAGTATTCAAAAGTAGAAGTTGGTGTTGTTTATACAGTAAACAAGTAACATCATTAAAAATTAAAAAAAAAAAATCATATTACGCCCCCCCCCCCTTCCCAAAAATGATACGAGATGAAAATTCATCTTATGAAATTTCATTTAGTTTGATCATCTTGATTACTGCAAACAGTTTTCAGTTGATGGCATCGTGTGCTGCACTGAGAACACAAGTTTCCAGGTTCAGGTAAATTAGGAGGATAGGATTACATCGAACGTCGGTAATTGAATCTGTGGTTAATTGAATCAACCGCTTTAATGAATCAAATCGTCAAAAACAGAACAAAATTCAACTTTATTCAATTAGCCGCTTTATGGAATCAAAACTGTTAAGAACAAACGCGATTCATATAAGCGGTGGCCACTGTAACAGGAAGTTCTTTCATTCCTATGCAAGCCTACATTCTCGTATGACACGAGTAATCCTGGGCTGCCGTGTCTCTCCCTCTCTCCATTGACTTAAGTTATCAAAACTAGTTTAACCTCAAGAGTCATTGCCGTACCTTTCTTGGAAAGATACTATTAGATTATAGGCGTGTGTAGCCCGCTAAATTATTTCAAATATACAGTAAAATCTGTAAAGTTGACCACCCTTGTAAGTTGACCGCTATTTTCAGGCACAGAATTAGATCTATATCATAAAATTCTACCTCTATGAGTTTACCACCTTTTTACGTTGACCACTAAAGTAGTGCACCGCAAGTAGTCAACTTACACAGGTTTCACTGTACCCATAAACAAAATTGGCGCTTTCATTATGATACATGTGTGCTAAAACTTAACTAAGCAGTTAAATCTGTTTCCAGTTCACGCACTATCATTTCATGGTCAAACTTTACCTAACTGTGAAATGTATTCGTATTGTACTGTAGCACATGCCGTTTTTAACATGCTACTTCGCGGCGTGTTAGTCGTCACGAAGTAGCACCTAGGCTAAATGAATGCTAAAGTGTTTTTTCCAGAAATAACGTGATGTATTAACAAGAATAATTTCTAGCTGCGATCTCCATCATAAGTGAGCCAAAGCAAGAAGATAAAATAATATGAACTTTAGAAGAAGGTGACACCGCAGGAAACATGCCAGTCAAGATCGAACGTGATCAAGGATTAGATTCAGGCAGGTTCAGTCTACAAGTAAATGTCATAAGTCTTAATTGTAAATCTATGAAACAATTCCGGTTGATTAAGAATTCTGAGAGCAATTAGACGGAATCGAATGATAGAGGCATAAGTCAAAACTTTTACAAATTGAGCTTACTAAAAAATCCTGGATTAAAAAAACATTTCGAACAAAGCCTAAATATGAACTAATGTTGCGATTAGCTATCAACGGTTGTTTTATTTTGCAAAATAATGACAAACGCTAAAACACACTGCTGGAAAAAAATATAAGTTCAAAATTTTTGAACATTGTTTTAATGATAAATTAACCCAATTTAATCCTCAAATAAATAATAGCCGATGATCGAGTTACCCACGTGTTTCAACAATGAAACTCGCGCCACAGCATGATAATTTGATAATATGTTTTGGTAATGTTTAACATGCCAAGGAAAGGCTTTATTGTGACAAGGCTGAATTCGATCCGGTAACTGAGCTGTTTTACTGGTAAGACTCATTTCAGGGGAATGAAGAAACGAAAAAATGGTCAACAAGGAACGCTACCTACTGGAGTTTAGGGTTCATCCACTGGAGTTAGGGTTACAATTTGAACTATCAAAAGATCACCAAACAGCCAATGGCTTCGTTCAAATGTAGAAGCAATTTTCACCCGTCATTCCTTGACGGACGATTTTCTAGCATTATAATAACGATGAATAACTGATAAAATAGGTCTAAATTCAGTATAAGGCACGATAATGACGACAACTAAGCGACGAAAGATAATTGACGATATCTTTCTAACCTTTTAAGATATTCAAATGGAACTTTTTATAAGTATCCATATTCTCATAATTCAAACTTTCTGATACCAAAAGTGTATTAGTAAAAGTGACCAAGAAGTCGTTCAGGGGTGCTCATCCCCCCCAAGCTTAATGGCGCAAAATCCCCCCCAAAATTTTTCTCGCTTTCGAATTGGGTTAACCATAACAGTTTTTAGAGTGTGCAATTACCAGTCAAATTCACGGGGGGGGGGGGGGGGGGTAGCGCTAACAAATACCATTTGAAATTGTTGACCTGCCTTGCCTTTCCGAATTTTAAAACGTGGACCTTGAGTAAATAAGCTTTGGGTACCCCTGAATTTTGTTACACCTTATTACAATTTTTTTTTCAAACGTATGAATAATTACAGGGACAACTTTCTGGCTTGGGATGGAGTCATTACTAGATGTATACAATGTGAACCGTGAAGCGGAAATTTATTGTCACTTAGATATAGGGTGCGGGGAGTTTCTCCACCGGAAAATTTTCGAAATTGTAATTTTAAAGCCACAGTTTTACACGATCTCTGGTGATGTTAGGGGAACAAAAGGTTTGGTGGCCCCTTCCCAGTAATTTTTCAATATTGAAACTTTAAAAGTGCAATTGTAAATAGTCTACCGTTGTGTTAAGGAGGGCTTTCCTTTGTTTTCAAAATTGTAGTTCTAAAAACGCAGTTTTAGAGTATCTGTGGTAATGTTAAGGAAAGAAGAGATCCTAGGGCTCGCCCCTGGAAAATTTTAAAAATTAAAATCTTAAAAACGCTATCTATGGTTGGGGGACAAGCAGTTTTCTGAAACTGAATTTCTAAAATCGCAATTGTAGCCGACCTTTGTGACGTTTAGAAAAAGAGTTTTCGGAAGCTCTCCCGGAATTTTCTTGATATTGAAACCCTAAAAACCAAATTTAAGACGACTTTTTAATAATGTTGACGAGAGTGGGGAGGAGGGAGAGGAGCGCTTCTCTTAAACTTCCGAACTTGTGGCTTTAGAAAAGCAGTTTAGATATATCTTGATATTATTAGTGGAAGGTGAATTTCGGTGCCATTCCCTCGGCATTTTTTTGAAATTGATACTCCAAAAACGCAATTTTAGGCTTCTCTTTGATCGTGTTAAGGAAAGAGGGGGAGGGGGAGAATCAGGGGCTCTCTCCTATAAATGTTTCAAAATTGCATTACTAGAAACGCGGTTTTAGATGACTCTTAAATGATAAAGAGGGTGTCATTCTGGCGTTACAGTGGGGGCGCTCTCCTGGAAGTTTTCCAAAATTGAAGTCGCATAGCCAAAAAAGATGGATCACATGACAGATATTTTTCGGAAATCCTCAAAAACGGATTCAGCTATTCTACACACATCGAAAATCAGAACCCGAGAATTTTAACGAATCAAATATCCTTCTATACATATCAGATATGGAAGAAAGTAAATATGATTTACGAAAAATAATTTAAACAACTTAAGAACAGACTTCTACTTCCATCAGCGAAAACCAACATCACTGAAAGTTTTAATAAAAATCATCTAATGATAAATTGAAATAATCAGTTTAAAAATGGTAGAAAAGATGGAAGTAAAGTGAAATGAAAAATTCTTTATAAGCTTAAGCTAGTTAATGAAGAAAATATATAAATTGTCGATTGGAGGGATAAAAAATATGTAATTCACAAACTTCAAAACTAGTTCTTAACGATTGTCAAGGTGCAAATGAATCAATGAAAGAATAGAGCATACTGATCAGAATTATTACAATTAATAAAACATTTTTGACCTCCCTCCCTCTCATCACTGTCACGTGTATTCATCATGCAGAATTGTGCTACTTCCAGAAAATTTATATAAGATATTGAAAAGGAATCAAATCGTCTGATCCAGCTTTGAAACGGACACCAACTCCATGCCGTCTGTGATGCTCCTTTCATTGAAAAAGAGACACGGTCATTAAATTTTGGAAAGGAGTACCAGGGCTGTCGCTATTTCAAAAAACTGGGAAGGGAGGGGCGCGCTTTTGGCGGTCCCTTAATTTTTTCAAGCCTATACTCGAATATGCAGAGAGAGAGAAGATTTGGCTTCTGGTTTAGCAGGTATAGTCATATTACTAGACATTAGTACTAGTAATATAAATAATCGTAAGGATAATATTCAATCCAAATTAGGGGGTGTCTGAGGGCTACCTTCTTGCATTTTTTTGCAATTTGAAGACATAAAAACTCAGTTTTAAACTATATTTTAAGTTTGGGGGGGGGGGAGTTCCAAGATAGCCTCTCCCGATATTTTTTTCAATTTTAAGTTCCCAACACAATCGTACGTTATATTTAATTATGTTCAGAAGAGGGGGTTCGGAGGCTCTCCATCGGGAATTTTCAAGACTTTTTTTTGAAAAACACAGTTTTAGACGATCTATGGTGATGTTAAGGGAGGAAGAGACTCGGGGTCATCGTTCTATACTTTTTCAAAATGCAAACTTAAGCACGCATTCCCAATTGTGAATTATTTGCGATTGTGACACGTAAAGGGGGGTCCGGGGGCTCTCCGCCGGGAAAAATTTGGAAATTGTAGTTCGAAATATGCAGTTTTAGACGATCTATGGTGATACTAAGAGGAAGAAAGATGCGCCCTCCCCCCCGAATTTTTTTGAAATTTTGAAATCTTAAAAATGCAATTGTAGACTTTTTTTTGTTAAAATTTAGTGCACCGCCAGTTTCTTGAAATCAAAGCTCCGAAAACGTAATTTAAGCCAACCTTCGATGGAAGGGAGGGGGGAGTTTGGAAGGGGCTCGCGACCAGAAATGTTTCGTAATTGAAGCACTAAAAGCGAGATTTAAGACATTTTTCGATGATGTTGGCGAGAGAGAGAGGGAGAGAGAAAGGCATTCTCTCGAAAAACATTTTGATCCGTAGAAACCGCGATTTTAGACGATTTTTGTTAATGTTAATGGGTGAAGAGATTCGGAGTCCTCCCCTGGCAAATTTTCAAAATTGAAATTCAATTAAAGTAATCGCAGACGATTTATTAATACTGTTAGAGGGGAAGAATGTTTTGGAGATCTCTCCCCTGAAAAATTTTCTAAATTGAAGCCTTAACAATGAAATTTTTGAGGATCTTCGGTAACATTTGGAGGACGACAGTTTCGGGACAACTCAGGGAGTTTTTTTTTTAAGTTAAAGTACAAAAGACGAAATTTATTCGACCTTGAATGAGGATGAATGATTAATTGAGAGGGTGTTTCTCGGAGGTTACATTGGGAGCACTCTCATGGTTTTTCGAAATTGCAGTCCTAAATGGTGTAGGCCATCTTCAATTACGTTAGGCTAAAAAATGGGGTTTGAGAACATTTTTCCGGGATTTTTTTTTTCAAAACCTAAATTTTGATAACTCGCTTCCAGGCCAGCTTTGGGGACGTAAAAAGAAGGGTTTGGAGTTCCCCACTCTTCCTTTCAGTTTGGCTACGTCTCTCCTCTCTTCATTGTCAATTTTAATTACTGATAAACATATTGTGGTAATATTTTCTTACAATTTTCCTTTGCCAAACACCATTCATTGCTTGGATTTTCCATAACAAAACTTTCAATTTCCCCCCTAATATTTTTGCTTTCTTGCAATACAAGCGTTTGCGGCCTTGGAAAAAGGACTTTTAACATTTAGAACAGATGTGGTAATTTTCTGCGATACCTTAGATCTCTATTCCACTTCATTTTATTTTAAATATGCCACCTGCATCTCTTGATCAAGCTATGATTTACTTACGATTTTTACAATCAAAAATTTAGAACTTTTGGCGTGAGTATTCATTACAATATTTTGAATCTCTCTTTGCATTTAACTGTTATTATTATTTTTTTTCCTCTCTATTTCAAATTTATTTAGGCGACCCATACATTTTTCTCCACTTAGCAATGATTTTCAGGACAATATTTTTCATCAAAAAAAAAAAAAAAATACATATGGGAATGTTTCGACGAACCCTATCCTATGGGCTGTTCTAATGAAGCTGTCCTACTTATTTATGTTTTTATTTTTTTTATTTTTTTAAACTGAAGAATCATGAAGCATAGTTTTGTATAACCAGGGTCACCGAGAGACAAAGTGTGCACCATGTCGCCTTTCCTCCCTCCTTTGAACCGAGCCCATAGTTTCCGACTAGGCAGACATACCCATTCTGCGGCCTAGTGAAGAGTGTACTGTACTGAATACCTTTTTTCTTTTGCTTTAATAAAAATGTTTGAAGCGTGCATTTCCGATACTCTTAATAAAAGAGAATCATGGATGTTCCTAAGTTGTATTTTAAAATTACATTTCCTATTCAAATTTCACAGAAAAAACTTTTTGTCACCATTATTTCAATTGTTCATTTATAATTACTAATTTAATTTTCCAAAACAACGAAGAGTTTCTCTTTCTCTTCGTTCGTTTTCATCGCTAAAATGAAATTGGCGGCTCCACTTCTGAAAACCTGGGGGGTGTAGCACCCCCCCCCCTCTTGGCGACGGCCCTGAAGAGTACGCGAAAAAAGTATTATTAATGCATCTATTTCTTGTTCAATAAGTTTAAGTATTTTTTCTTTCCGAAATTCAAAAATTTCATGTTCTAAAGAAAAAAAATTTGGAAAAAAAAAAATCCCCCCAAAAAATTTTGATGGCGCAACTTGCGCCATAATCCCCTCCTGTGGGCACCCCTGAAGTCGTTTTCGGGAATCCAAGAAGTACAGCGGGGGTTCCCAAAATTTCTGACTCGTGGCACCGATTGAAGAGTTCGAATTTTATCAGTGCAGCCTGGTCTATTCTTATTATACAGTAAATATATTTACAGATGACCCTTCGTGGCATCGCTCGCCTCTCCCTGGGATATCCTAGGGTGCCGCGACACCCGATAACCTCTGCATTATAGGTTTGATCAGCAGCCAAACCTATGTTGCCTGGAAAAATATGCCAAACAAAAGCCAAGTTCAAGTGCGAAATTCGTTAAAATAAGACGAATGTAACCTCGGGAATCACGTGATAAGCCATCTGGAGGTCAAGTGTTTTTTGTAACTTATTATGCAGGGCTGCCTCGCCTCCCAAGAAATTCTTGAGGCATATAGTTAAAAGTGATGATCTCTTTGTTAATTTATTCTTAAACTGAAAAGGAAATTAAGTCTTAAATTAAGTTCTTCAAGAAATCATTTCTGTTTTATTTCAAATATACAGATACAGGGTGTAATAAGAGACTATTTCAAAGGTACTAAGGCACAAATGTTCTAAAATGCGATAATATCTGCCCGATTTTTATCTCCATACTTGTAACTTAGATACTTATTTTTGCAGCTTGAATTTTCAAAAATTGAAAATGCAAAAGATTTGGAATTGCTGTACGGCTTGCCAAATGCTTCACTATTTCGCATGGAAATAAGAATGCGTTTTAACAGTAGTGGATTTAAAGGGAAGGGCACAAGGGGTTCGTGTCCCTCCCAAAGGAATAAAATTAATCTAATCTGTCCCCAAGATTTTGAAATTCATTTCTCCATTGCATAAATAAAACTTTTTAAACTTATTTAAAACATACATACACAGGCAAACAAGGCATAAAAAATGTATGAGTACTAAGAGGGGGCAATTTTTTTACTATCCGGTGCCCCCTCCACAAAATATCGCTGTATCTGCCCTTGCATTTTCATTAAGGTTTTTTTTTTTAGCTACTCTTAGGATTTATAACATTCCTATATACTTTTTCAATATTCGATCCTTTGGCTAGAAATTCTTCACATTGCATTTGGTTCTCAATGAGTTTTAGTTAGCTGTAGCAATCGGTCGAATTTAAACACCGTAAAAAGATTATATAATTAATTTCGAATCTTTTATGCTATTTTTTTTTCCAGCTTTCTTCTTGTGTAGCTTTTTGTTTTAATTCTATAAAACATTCTCTTTTTTCGTGATTTAGAGCTTGTGTTTTACTTGTACAAAACCAAGTTTTCTTGTATTCAAGCACGAATTCGGGGGATGGGTCATAACCTCCTCTTTAACGCACCAAAAATAACCTAAATGGGAAAAAATAATAGGAAAATAACGTATTTAGGAGGAATTCAATTTCGAAAATTTACCGGCACCTGAGCTTCTGTTTGTATCCGAATATTCTGCCGTGGGCAGATAAAGGACAGCATCTTCAAGTTCCTTATTTTTGTTTTTCTTTCTTTTTTCTTGTTTTGCATTTTTTTCATCCATCGTCCTCTAGCGTCATTGTATGAGCTTGCTTATTTGGTTTCTGCTGAAAATTTAAAAAAAGAGAGAGAGAGAGAGAGAGAAAAGCGTCAAATCTCAAAATTTCACATTTGTAATTTTGGAGTCCAAAAAGCATTTCTTCAAGTATCTCTAAATCTCATGTCTACAGATACTGCCTTCTACCTTTCCGCGGCAGTTTTTCACTTATGATTTCCTCACCGATTTGAGCGCAGATATTTTAACATCGTCTTCTTTCATGGCCTGAAGCTCGATCAGTCTTTGTGAAGTTTGTTTTTACATCTCTTAGATAAAATATGTGCAAACTCAGTAAAGAAGCTGTAACTTCGAGCCTTAGTCGGGACTACGGAAGAACTACTAACATATACCGACAGTTCAGTTACAATCTGCAGAAACAGTAATTAGCCCTTGTTTTGGGCTGATCAGTCTGGAAGACGCCCCCCCCCCCCCCCATAACCGAGCTGGAAGCTGATGTCTTCTCATTGAAGTTGATATTACCTGCTACACTGATAGCTAAAATCAATTTAGCACACCAACGAGAATCCGTAAGCATGGTGCGACTCAACTCGCAAAGTGAAGACAAAGTTTTTTTTTTTCATTCTCTGAGGTCGACTGTGTACTCGGTTGAAGGCTTACCAAGGATTGTTTTTACACGTTGAACTGATGTCCTATACAAAAAAGAATTCAGACATACGAATATCTACGACAAAGGACTTTAAATGTCATAAAATGTCTCTAAATGTCCCCAGTGATGACAAAAGGATTTTTATTGATGCCAGCAAAAATGAATTCAATCAATCTGGAAGTGGCATTTTTAACGAAGGACATTTCATCAAGCTTTCTAGGCGTAATCCAGATAGCTGCTCAGTATCAAAGAGCGAATACTAATCGCAATATATGAAGGTTTAAAGGCAGAACTCCGGTTTCGGTAACAGCTGGATCCTTACTGACAGCCTTAGATCAATATAACACCAACAGGACTGGAATTAAATTGGGGATTATGTCAGTATAAAAATACTCGAGAAGTTAAAACATCTGACCAAGAACCAGCATGTCCACTTCCAGTGGATCTTTTTTTTTCTCATGGTTATCAATATCACGGGCAATGAAGTTGCCGATGCCTTGACCAAGAGGCATTGCAGAGCAACTGACAGCAGGCTCGTCATTAAGGACGTCAGGAGGGGGCAATTGTGTCCGCTGACTTTGAGGAATTAATGTATTTACGTATAAATAAGTGTAGTTTTTGTTAATTTCCATTGAGTATATTCCCTTTGAACCCCCAGGAAATATTTGAAATGAGGGACCTGGCTGACAGCAGACTATTTTATCAAATTTCATGAAGTGTTTTCGGTGTGTAAAAATAGAGACAAGAATCATTGGTACGTTTGCAAGCGTCCGAGAGGTGCCCTAGTGTTTGAGGTGAAACAGATTGGATCAGACAACTATCTCAAAACTCCACAATTGAGCACTTTAAATGCATGCTTTATCTTGGGAAAAAAAGTTGTACCCGACCTTTTAGGTTAAAAGACAATTTGGTCTCTCCTGAGCATATCCTGGATTGCCTGGGATCAGGGGCGCGCACAGAAATTTTGGGGCCCGTTACAAATGACTTTTCCGAGCCCCCTCCATATTGTTTACCCCTATATTTCACCGCTAGTTTTAAAAATATTGGACCTCCTTCAGTCTCGGGCCCGGGTCAACAGGTGTTCCTTCTCCCTCGCTGTGCACGCACCTGCCTGGGATTTAAGTTTGCCAAAGCTCATGGTCTTATGAATCTAGTTAGTGTTAGATCGCGAAGGATTAGCAACAACAACAGAAGTTTAGACGATAGGTAGGCTATAAAGTTACCGAGCCAAGTTCTGCTTTAGCCCCGGCTTGTCTATTTCAAGGCCTTGGTCTCATAGTGACCGGAATCAGACGGTGGGGAAAGAAAGGGAAATCAGATGGTGAAATGTCAGGTGAGTTTATTCCTGCCTCTGTCAACAGAAAAAGTCGGCACTGAAACATGATTATGCGAGACCACGCTATTTAAAACAAAATAATAATAATAATTTTTGGAGGAGGGTTACTTCACTCCCCATACTCTCCCGAAATCGCACTATTTGATTTCCCTTTATTTCGATCGCTATGAGACAAAAAATCTTTACGATTTGTCTGTTATTCAAAATGCCGCCGTCAGACAGTTTGGTCCAAAACGAACTGATTTTTATTGTTGAGGAATTGAAAATGTCTTAGATGTCATCAAAAATTTGCTAATAACTAGAGTATTTACACATTTGATTAAAAATAAAAACTTAACAAAAAACTTGTTTGAAAAAAACAAAGGGAAAAAAACCAAACCATTAAACCCCTTTGCGTTCCCATCCTCATTGATACAAGGATTTGAATTGAAAACTGGAATATATAAATACGTTCATGATGACAACTACCACGTGCTTTTTTAAAAAGTGCCAACGAAATCTTTGTCCAATGTAAAAAGTTTTTAGACATGGTCCTGTACATATATCCGCACTTTGGAACAACAAAAGCCTATGTCAGAGTTTGATCAAATTGAATGTATAATAGAAATCAGTCCACTAAGTAGTAAATTTTTCGGTGAAACAG
Source organism: Uloborus diversus (assembly GCF_026930045.1). NCBI lineage: Eukaryota > Metazoa > Arthropoda > Arachnida > Araneae > Uloboridae > Uloborus > Uloborus diversus. The sequence continues at coordinate 110,625,919 of NC_072737.1, read as the reverse complement.
CATCCAATGCGATCTTCACTTGTACTAAGTTGATGATGACATTTAAAATTGTCCTAATGATTTCTGAAGATGTTCTTAAGTATTTTTATTCAGAGCTCAAACAAGCCAAATAAAATGTTTATAACTCGAAATAAAAATACTTAAGGACATCCACTTTCCCCTCAAACATCTATGGTTCTAGTTCACAATATTATCTCCCCCCCCCCCCTTCGCGGGGCACCGATGGTAAGAAGCTGTCCGAGCACGTTTTGTAAAATTTATATTTTTGACATTGTGTTTTCTCGTACTTAAATACAGATGGATGAAAGCTTTTAAATAGGCTATAGAATTTGTACAGTATTTTTCTCTATGAAAATAAGCTTAGCATTTTAAAAAGATTTTCTGAGATCACTTGAAGCAATTGCAATTCTAACAGCGATTAGCAGTTCTAAGTCTTAAATCGTCAAAGAGTTAAATTTTTACACTTTTTTCTACGCTTTAAAAGCTTTACATAAACGCTATGAATTTTTATATGGTAAAATCAATAACATTTAAGAGTTGATATACTGTAAGTTATGCATTTACGAAAAGAAGTACGTAATTTGTTACAAAAAATATGTAAATTAAATGCAGCTTACCTCTATTGCATCATTCTTCTTTAACTTTTTCCAGCAAAGTTCAAAGACAAATTCAAGAATTTTGTCACGTGCGTTTTCATCAATTACTAATTTCTCAATCGTTCCCACACACATCTTACACAGCAGACATAAACAAACATTTAAAAACGCACACCTTGAACGTGACGAGGAGGGGAGGGGGAAACTGGAACATTATCAACTACTGTGTTATCCAACGCACGATCAGCACACACTTCAAATAAGCCTAATTCGAACAGACCTCCTCAATATCCCCTTCCAAATCTCCCGCCGTAGTTTACCTTTAGGTTCATGCCGTCGCGAAAGCACGTGTTTGCCGCTGCCGAGTCCAAACATTTCCCGGCGATATACCTTGAAAAAGAATCCAAATTCAAAACAAACATTTCTTCTCTGAGTTTGATTCTCAGTGTAGGGGGACTAGAATTTGTTGTCGGGGTCAAGGTGTCCCTCTGGTCCCTTCTAAAGTCCCCTGAGGGGTCTGCTTCCTTTGTTTTGTTTATAATTCCGGGAATAACTTAGATTGCACACGATTCCGTTAGCTAAGCCTACTTGGCTTTCTTAGATTTGACACGCAGATGGGAGAAATTGATTTTTCCCTACAGTGGGACGAAATTTTCCCTGTTTTTCCCTCTGTCATTTTGCTCTGCCCGGCTACTGATAAGGTAAATAGTTTTGGAGGAGATAAGCTGCTAAAAGCTTTTTCTGAAGTCATCTTCGTGTGTGATTATTTTATTATGGTACAAAGAAAAAAAAAAATCCAGCTAGGTAAAAAATATTGGATCGTGTGTTGTAAATGTTATGTGCTGTTTCACTTTTTTTTCTCTCTCTCTGATATTATGATAGCATTAAAATGAGGGAGGAATAATAAGTAAAAACTTTTCGCAGGGAAAAAAAGTTATGTTTGCATATAATAGCATTATTCTTCAGTTTATCACTCAGCTAAATAGTTTTAAAAAAGTTGTCAGATTTTTTTTGTAGACACCAAAAAACGTATCTGATATTCGAAACAAGTTACACAGACAGTTTGAACAAGTGCAGAAATTTTACGATTCGTCGAATTTTTTATTTTTTAGTTTTTGATCTGCTGTTATTAATTTGTAAAAGTTTCAAAACAATGATATTTTTCCCAAATAAATTATGAAGTGTTTTTATTTGAATATTTAATTTAAGCTAGAAAAAAAGTAGTTTCTAAAAAAAAATGTTTGGAAATGTCCACAAATTAATAATTTTGGAAGATATGAAACAACAATCAGTTGTCAGTTTTCGAACTATTACCATTCTCTTTGCGAATGATTAATTTCTCATTTTAAATTTTCCTAACAAAATTGCTTCGGGAGGTCCAATTGTTTAATTTTCGACATTTCAAAGTGAAACTTCTTACAAGAAGGCTTTGAACTTCTGATCTGCAACCTTTTTGTGTGACGAATAGTGGTTTACCTTCCTGTATCGGCAGGGCCGCAGAGAGTCAAGGCTGATCCCTTGTCAGTTATGCCGCCGGGCCCATCAAACACCCAAAAAAGAAAAAAAAAGAAAAGAAAGGGGGAAAAAGGGGGGTAGAAAAGAAAAAAGTGGGAAAAAGAAAAAAAAGAGGGAAATGAAGAAATAAAGGGGGGGGGGAGAAAAAAGTAGGAAAAAGAAAAGAAAGTTTGGTTTGCTATCTAATTACATTAAAAATTTCACATATAACACGTAAATTAAATTGAAAGTCTCGGCTAAGACGAACAAAAATTTCTGACCTCTTTTTACTTAAAATGTTCGAGGTTGAATATTGTAGTTTTCTTTTTCAGAAATTATTCATCATTTTGTTAGGTAGTAGAAGTTCCAGTGTGTAAAGAGGAGAACGTATTAAATAATTTATACAGAGAATAAAGCCCGTACATTTGTTTACGTGTGGACAACGTGTTCCGCGGTTGTAGATTATCATTTTTCTTTTTTAATATCTTCCAAAAACATTCATTTATAAGAAATGAGTGATTAATTTTCTGAATGTACTGTTAGATCACAATGTGTGAATTAGTAGTAATGGTTTAAAAATATAGGTAAGCATTTCTTCGTTTTTTCACAGTATCATTCATTTACGGTTGTTACAAATAACTGCTAATACGAACAAATTCATTGATTTTTGACATTTCGTATTAACCGAGTTCAACCGTAAATTTATTGCGAATATGCCTAAATGAGGCACAGAAAAAACAAGAGCGTGCGCGTGAGGAAAACGTGCTCTTGAAGTGACTGTTCAGGATGTAAAAAAGGAAAATGTAGATCTCTGAAATTGAACGAGATAGTTGAGAAAGGAGTAGAATACTTGCTAGTTTGGATGGGGTGAATAATGAAGACGTGAATCAGTAACTAAGTCTGTGGCACTAACTAACCACCTATAAGCACTGGTATTTTAATGGTCTTGTCCGGAAAATTTCTCTTCATAAGGACGAAGATCATGATGCACAGTGACATACATATACGTACACTGTAAAAAAAATCCGGAAACGTTTCTGAGTATATCGTGCAGCTGTGGTTCATGAAAGTTTCAAAAACGTTTCTGAGTATTTCGGAATCCTCTTTCTGTAATGTCCAGAAACGTGTCTGAGTATTTCGGAATCCTCTTTCTGTAATTTTCAGAAACGTTTCTGAGTATTTCGGAATCCTCTTTCCGTAATTTCCAGAAATGTTTCTGAGTATTCTGTGCAGCTGTGGTTCATGAAAGTTTCGAAAACGTTTCCGAGTATTTCGGAATTCTCCAAACAATTTTCAAAAACGTTTCCGAGAATTTCGGAATCCTTTTTCCGTGATTTTTTCTAAAACATAATTCTTTATTATAGTATTGCATACCATATCAGTTTCAATTCTTTCATATCTAAGAGCAATAATACAAGCAATTTTAGAATTATTATTATTTTTTTTTTTTTTTGGAATTTCTAATGACAAATAGCATGGTTAACAGCATAACATATGCACAGTTATAAATTTTTGAAAAATTATGAAATAATCTAGTAGTTTCATTCCTAATCACAAAATCGTCGGGGAATTGGAGTGGGGGTACCTTCTGAAAAGTGGGGATTGTTTGTTAAACAATCTTAAACTTCAGTTTTTCTCTCAATATTTTCAAGACAAAACTATCAACATATTGTATTTTTAATGCAGAACTTAAAAACATATCTTGTATCAAACTTGATAGCTTTTATCTTCGGATAAAATTTGACAGGACTTACCTACCCTTCGCGTTCCGGAATTCGTTCACCTCAAGTCAATTTCTCTGACGAACAAAGTGTACCGAAAAGTACCAACAGAGAAATTGATGAATTTAAATATGACACCAAGTCCCCCTGCTGGAACCATTCGGGTTGATTCTTCTATTCTTGCCCTTTTCCAGCTCATCACAAATATAAATACTTATTCAAAATAGGTTACTGATTTTATTTTTACAGTGTGCGCAAAATGCATTATATATTTTATTTATTAAAACATTGAACTCTATTACATGATTATTCCATTTCATATATACGAGAATAACCCCTCCCCCACCATAAAAGTGATGGTGCACCCATAAAATGCTATGAAGCGCCCACCCCCCCTTGAAAAAGCAACATCATATACATTATAAATCAAAGTATCACATACATTATAAATCAAAGTATCATATAAATTATAAGTCAAATACTTTAATATGGTGTAAAAATACAAAATTATTTTATTAAGTCTTTTTTTTTCTTTTTTTTTTTTGCTTTTGGTAAAATTGAGGCTCGTAAAACGAAAAAAATGAAGACACTTTTAAATACATATATGTATCTATTTGTTAAATAAATTAATACACATTTAACTAATTTAAAGCGTTTCGCTAATGCAAATATTAAAAGAGATATCGTCATTTAGATAATACTGAAGCACTATGTTCCTAATTACAAGAGATAGTTTTTGTTTTTTTTTACTTCATACAATCTAGCTACACTGTTTACAAGAGAATGAAAACATGCAACCTTAAAGACGAACTATCAAACCTGACAATTTGCATATTATAACATTTAATTCATAATGCTTGATACATAAATGTTCAGCCAAATATTAACTGAGATTGACACATAAAAACAACAATAACACTTATTTAAATTTTTTTATAATCTTCAATTCATAAATTTTACAGAATAAAACTAGACACACTTGCACTTTAAATATGTGTTCTATGTAATGTAAAATATTTTCAAATTGCAATAGTTCACAACGAAAAAATAGTACTGAAGAAAATAGTTTTTTTTTAACGAGATTTATATGAACTAAATCTCTTTAAAGTAATAGAGTTGCAAAGCGACTTACCTATTCGTCGGTGGTGGTCTTTTGCAGGCTTTGGTCACCAAAAAGGTGATTTTTATGACAGAATAAAATTCTGCCAACAAAAAATTACCCATTTGGTAGAAAGAAGAAAAGTATCCAAGAAAAAAGTAAATTACCTACACAAGTTATGCGACGCAATGAATTTACATGGCGTCCTCTCGGTAGTTATTTGGTTTTCAATTTCAGTTTGTATTCCTTCCGCGAGCATGCGTCGAGAATTTGCACTTCGTACTTAAAAATAAGTGACATAGCTTCAAATTCAATCTTATGACGATACATATTCAAGAAAATATAAGACTTTAGAATTATCTTCAGTGAATTCATGCGAGGAACAAAACTTCTACTAATCCCCTTGATGAGTGTTACTTCGCATACATGAGTCAGCACTTGTTTTCATTACGTGCTTTCGAAAGTTTCAGTTCAGATTTGCTGCTGGACTATAAAATTGTGAGCTGCGCATGCGTCGACTCTTACTTTCTTGCTATACCGGAAACGTTTTTGATTATAGCAGAAAACTGCGGAGGGCGTACGAATCTGTGTATTACGGAAAACTTTTTTATATATTCAGAGAGTTTTCCGAGATTTTTTACAGTGTATGTACAAAATTTTATGTAAATAAATGAATGATAAACACAATCAATGCTATTCAAAAGTGATTGAAAATGCTTCTCTGTAATAACATTAGTTTAAATTCTATCATGCGACTTTACGACATACCCTGTTTTTCTGTGTACTTTTCATCTCCACTTCAATTTTGTTTAAAAACATAGGATTTTAAAGAAAAATGAAGTGCAGTTAAACATCCCAATGTCAGAAAGCAGTCTACAGTGTTTCACCAAAACCTGAACATTAATGAAAAATATCCAATAAAATGGCGATTAGAAATGTGCGTTTCTTGTGAATTTGAACTGTAAATGTCAATTTTAGAGTATCCCGTCGGGTGCAAAATTGTCAAGAAACTTTTTTAAACGTGTTTTAGTGTTACAAAGGATCGTTTCTTCATTCCCTACAAAATGAGTTATGTACGTAATTGGCGCAAAATTTACAAAGCAGCTAAACAAGTTTTCCAATAGCTCATTGATGACTAATCATTTCAGTGTTGTCGAGTTTTTGGCACCTGAAAAATATTTAAACTAAGCAAATATGGTTGAGATATTTTCAGTTGCCAAAATTTTTCAAACTATTTTCAAAGTATTGTAGCTACAAATTATTTTCCTTTCTTCCAAATTAATTATCTTTCCCTTTCTTACAATTAGTTAACTTACAATTATTTGACTTTCTTTCAATTTCATTAAATAGAAATATGTTTAAATAAATTAATTTTTAAATGCTCAAAACGCTATTAAAATTCTGTCATGCATAATTTATTCTTGGTTATTACATATCGGAACGAAAGCGCTATTTCAATTTCATCTAACTTAGGGTTCTCTTCAAAAGTACTCTCTAACAATCAATCAATCAAAAAAAAGGACAATTCTTGATGTATAATTTCTTTTGAAAACTCTACCAAATCCAAAATCAGAAAATATTCCAGTTTCAAAACTTTTCGTATAATTGCCATATCCATATGGCCAGCTTTGCCATACCCATTCATATTTAACCCTTTGCTGAAGAGAGGTTTTTTTTTTTTGGAAACGCAGAGGGCGAGGTGCGCTGTATGTTACCCCAGCCTAAATATTTTATAAATTAAAGTAGACAATTTTCCAATGATTCCAATGATTTGAGCCAAAGCTCTTTTTTCTGACATGTTCTTTATTTATATAAATACCATTGAAACAGTACCGTGAGTGTGCATTATGCTGGTTCAAAAAAATGTTTTTCGCGCTAATATCCAGGACACCCTCTATTTTTTTAGACTAAAAAAAGGTATTATGCTGTAAAAGTTTTAGCTTGTTGCTCAAATTTTAAGAGGGTGCTCAGTGACCCCTTACTTTAACATTAGCCGTAGTATAGAAAATGCTACTAATTTAGAAACAATTTATTTCCCCAGCTGTTTTTTGGTAAACAATTATTTTAGTGCAATGTATATGCATATTATTAGTGTATACTAAAGTAAGCATTGTTTTTTCAGTTCAATGTACTTTTTTAACCCCCCCCCCCTTTCCTATACGTTTGAAGTTTGGGAGAGGGGGTTGAGCATGAGCACTCTCTCTCAGTTGAAATAGGAAGCTAAAATTCTTCCAGTATATTACTGTCCACAAGTCAAAAAAAAAAACAAAGGGGTGTAATGTTATTTAGGAGATTTTTTTTTACGTGTATTTTTTGAACTACCCTAGTGTGCATACATTACCATAAAAAGACATGTGTGAAAGTATTACAAATTTTTGTATCCATGTTCAGAAATCTTGCGACTTCTTTTAGAAAACTATTTAAAGAAAGAATTACAAATTATCTACATCAATGTTTCCCCAACTTATAGTCCCGCGAAACTGGCCCATGTGGTCATTTGTTTTGTTCAATGTTACAAATCGAAAACGCCGATTAGTCACAATGCTACAAGTTTAGAGTAAACTGTTCAGAAAATTGTTTCTGAGAAACAGGTGCAAATATTTGATTTAGTCCAATAAGCATAACAAGTTACGAAAAAAACAATTCTTAGTTAGTAATTTTCTTTCATTTTTCGTGTTACCTAGACCTTTTTTTTTTTTTTAATATGTGTTCTGGCCCAAGAGAATCATTTTAACATGAGGTATGTCCCTCGGATAAGAAAAGCAGTTCACGACTGAACTATATATATCATTTGGAAAAAAAATGTATTGATTTAAATTTAAAATAACAATATCAACGAAAAAGAAGATGAAAAAGTAGAAGTAAAAAGTACAGAAGGATTTGATTTAGGATGAGCGAAATATTGCTGTCCCAAACTCAAAATAAAATACCGCATTTAGTGCTCATTTATTCTTTTATGCTCCGTCACTTGGTATTTGGCTTGAAAGAAGAAGGTAAAAGGACTCACGGCGCAATCTATTAAAATAAAATAACATGGTTTGAAATTTTATTTTTTTTCTGAAGCACCAGACACTCCAATTCCACAATAAGAAATTTAAAAGAAAAGAAGAAAGAAAAAAGAAACTGAAATGCACATGCGACGGGGGGGGGGGGGGGGGGGGGGGGCGTGGAGAGAAAGAAGTTACGGTTTTGTATTCACTGCAATTTTATATCAGGATTATCAGCAAAAACTAATAGTTCAACACGTTATTTTAATTCTTCCGATACTGCAAAAGAGATTTTCGGTGTAGTACCATTAGGGTTGGTTGAAGGAAGTGGGTCAACCCCTCTAAGACTGAAACCTGCTATTGCTTTTCATTTTTGATTGGTTTTGCATAGATTTGGGCTTTATGGAACTTTTTTCCAGTTCGTAGAACTTGTGTTAAGAACGTTTTCCGAAAAGTATTTTTCATGGAACTCAAGCAACATTTTTCAAAGAATTGTTTCCAGGTTTGTTATTGTTATTTATTTATATTTATTAAACTTTCATGTATAGTTTACCTTAAAGTGCGTATGCAACAAGATTTTTTGCATAATAGGAGGTGTCCCACTTATCCCATAAAATTTCCCAATAAGTGTAGAGTGGGTCCCCTGTGGGGGATGTGTAAAAGTAAAATACTATATATCTAAAGACATTTAAAAAAAAAAACCTCGGATGTAATTATTTTCTTTTTTGTTTAATTTTCCATCATACATATTTAAATTTCAGTAGATATCTCATTAATGGATGCTTTTATAAAAAATATTTAATAATAAAAATTTAAATACTTTTTCATGTAAGACAAAAAAAAGTCTTTTTTAGATATGCTTAAAAATATTTGAAGCATTATTTTAGCCAATAATGTTGAACTTGTGTTTATTAATAAAGTCCACTATGAAATAAATCAAAAAGTTCAATTTATTTTGTTTCAAAACTTTTGTATAAGGCTTCAAAAACAGGCTCTTCTAAAACGGGATCCCACTAACCCCCCAACCAACCCTTCGTCAAATTATCTTTCTTCGTTTGATTACATTACCTATTGTATTAAATTGTGCTTAAAGATATGCGGAAACTGGAAAGTGATCATTTGTTAAAAGACGTAATTAACTTTTAATAAAATGCCTGGAAAATATATTCGATTTATTTAGTAAAGAACATAATTTAAAAGTTGTTGAGGAAACAAAAACTGGGAAGCAGTAAACAAGGATGTTAACATAATCTACTTCGATGAGTCGTTTGGACTCGTTTAAAAATAAGTATCGCTTATATCTATGTTCTGCCATAACTTAAAAAAATAAATAAATTCCATTTTAGTAACTGCTTTCACGTAGATTACATCAGGCGTTATTTACAGCCACAAGATCTCAGCTCCTTATTGCAGACACTTGTTGTAATGAGCAGCCTTTTGCCATCCCATTTTAATTATGAGAACATCTAAAGATGCCTATCATTTTTAGAGGAAAAGATACAGTCTCTAGGCTTAGAGCAGAGAAAGGAGAAAAAAAAAAATGTTTGGAAGTTTAAAAAAACATGGTTGTTTACGATGTGGATAAAACGGTAGACTGGTCTTAAATGGTAGATGGAGGGCAATAACTTGGAGAAGATTTCATGATAGAAGAGATTTTCTTAGCAGTTACTAATTTTTTCGCTTCGTTTAAAAGGTGGATTGAGTCAGTTGGCTTGCCCCCAAAATGATTTGCCGGAGTTCAACGCATGACACGTGATGCGCTGGAACGAGTTGGATTTAAATTCATTTTTATACAGCAATAACTTTCTTGTTTTAAAAATTAAATATGTTACTTTTAATCATGCTGAACTTGCTGAATTCAATAATTACTTATAAGAAATAACAACATTAAGCAGAGAAGTAGTATGAAATTGTTTGTGCACCTGTAATAAAAATAAGCTAGCTGATCCCGCGCAGATATTCAATGCTCTAATTCGGTGTAAAAATAAATCTTTACTAATAATGAAGCTGAAAGTCTCTCTGTCTGGATGACCGGAGCATGTCTGTGACGCGCATAGCGCCTAGACCGTTCGGCCGATTTTCATGAAATTTGGCACAAAGTTAGTTTGTAGCATGGGTGTGTACCTCGAAGCGATTTTTCGAAAATTCGATGTGGTTCTTTTTCTATTCCAATTTTGAGAACCAAATTATAATAAGATGGACGAGTAAATTACGAAATTATCATAACGTGGAACCGTAACATGGGCACAAGCCAATTGGCGAGATACGAAATTATCTTAACGTGGAACTGTAACATGGATACAAGCCAATTGGCGAGAAAATTCACCATACATTATTTGTAAATATACAGGCGAACCAAAAGACCTTTTAATTTTTCTATTACGGGCAAAGCCGTGCGGGTACCACTAGTAAATAAATAAAAGAAAAAATCAGTTGATTTTGCAGTATATTACTGGCAGCTGAGATCCAGTTCAAAATCGTAAAATCAACAGAAATGAAATGTGAAATTAGTAGTAATATACTGTTTAATAACTGAAGTTTCCTGTGAATTGAGCAATGATAAACAAGTACGAGAAAAATTAGCAATAGTATAGTCTTACACAGAATTTGTTTTGTGATGTACGTTATTTTAAATTATGCTAAAAAATGTGAAATTCATCTTTCGACAATAACTTACAAGAAATAATTTTCTGAGTGGAGCATTTCCGAAGCTGGATAACAAACAACAAGAAGTTTCGTCCAGAACTAAACTAGCCAACTTTCTCGTATACCAACTTCGACTTTCTATCATCTGATCAATTTCTCTTTATTAGCTAAGACTGCAAATTATGTCAAACATATCTTTTTTTCATTTAAAGGAGATTTTTAAGTACAAAATATGCCTTGCTCATCTGATGAAATATATGCCTAAAACAAAATTTACAATTAAATAAAGTAGTGGCACCTTTTAAACAATGTAGCTAATATATTTCTTCCATAAAAAAAATAAATAAATAAAATATAAATTATTTTTAAATAAAAAAAACCCGACTTCAAAAAACAAAGAGGAACTAAAAAATAAAAAATAATTCGTCATACTTACATACGATATCCTACCCAAAAGTACAAATCAAATTTATTTTAAAATTCCAGAACAAAATTCAACTAAACTAAATACCCAATTATGAAATGAACACTGATTTTAATTACTATACGATGAATTATTTTAATACCTAACTAATTATATACGATCTCTTAATTTTTAATAACCATTTGAAGCCGGGGCCTCCTTTAAACTACTACCCAACGTAACTGAGTAGGTTTAGTTTTCAAGACTTTCGCGTTTTGTTAAATTAGTGTTTAACTCAGTATTTGGAGGGTTGTCAATTACGTTAGGTATTAGTTTATAGGAGGTCCCGACTTTAAATGGTTATTAGAAATTAAGAGATCGTATATAATTACTTAGGTTTAAAAATAATTCATCGTATAGTAATTAAAACCAGTGCTCATTTTATAATTGAGTGTTTAGTTTAGTTGTTTTTTAACTAAAATAAATTTGATTTACACGTTTGGATAGGAAATCGTATGTAAGTAGAACCAATTATTTTTTACTTTTTAGTTCCTCTTTCTTTTTTGAAGTCGATTCTTTTTTTATTTAAATTTTTTTTTTCTTTTTAATGGTGTAAATATAAAATAAGTACGTAGGTTAGACTATGTGGTAAACTTTTTACGTACATCTCGAATGAGAAAGCGTCGAGCACAGGAGTCTGTAAACAGCTAAGATGAGCAAAATACAGAAAGAAATAGAGAACAGCGTCACGGAGACTTCCGAAGACTGTGAAGAAAGGCTTTTTCAAATACGCAATTATTGATAAAGAAAAGTTTTCTTCATCAGTTTGACTTTATCAAAGTATGCTTAACGAAAAAAAAATCACGAGTCACTGAAAAACAGCAGAAATCGCTTTAACTTAAGATAAGCCCATTGAATTTAAAGAGTTTTTTTGATTTTTCAAGGATCCCATCTTCAGATACTGACCTGATGACCATAGGATCACCTAGGAAGTACATACCTTTTCAAACGAGAAAAAAAAAATCCCAAATTGGTCTATGCGTGTTTGAGTTTACGAGGGACATATATAAAAAGATTCCTACGAATTGAGAACATCTTTTTGAAGTCGGTTAAAAAGAGAAAAAATCATAATGCACATAACATTTTACACGATTGGCACTAAAAACTGATCTTTGTACCTCTCTATAATTTATTTGTGAGCTAATTTAATTAGATCCGTTTAAATGTCAACGGTTTTCCTAACTATTTTATATTTCACAATAATACGTGTCACGTAACTCGTGAAAAAACTCACATTTCTCTTTACTTGGCCCGTTATAGATCAATACCACACTCAAAACAGAGTATCTATTGTGTTGTTGTATATATGAAGATCAAAATACCATTAGAGCAATTACACTTAATGAATTTCCCTTTTTTCTTCAGAGGAGTCTTTATTCAAAATTTGCGATTTGACTACTAATGATTAATACAGGGGAAATATTTAGGGGGGTACTCCCCTAAAGCAAGAGCCAACCTAAAAAGGAAAAATACCCCTAAAACCCCCATTTGACCTTAAGGAGGCATCCCTGATTAATGTTAATGTTTCATGGTACTTTCTTTAACACTGAGTGAAGAAAGTACCTTTGTTTTATGGCACTTTCTTTAACAATGGATTTTGTATTTAATCGTTTAATATTGAAATTAAATGAAGTTTATCGTTTTTTTGCCCATAAATTTTTCCTAAAGAACAAATATGTTGAAGCAAAGGTTTAGAACCGAAGTTAGATTACTTCTATCCATTAAACAAAAAAACCATAAAAACCGTTTCACTAAGTGAGACGGTATGAATTTACAAACAATAAAGCGCTAGTATGAAATCTGAAGAGTTCCCTCGATTTCTCCAGGATCCCTTATAACCGAACTTGAAGACCATTAGACGACCGGGAGAAGTACACCGTTTCAAACAGAAAAATAATTTTCCTAATCGGTCCAGGCGTTTTCTAGTAATCGGGGAGCATAGTACATAAAACAAATTCCAACGAAGTCTTACTTAGTACTGCCATAACTTTAAATTAAACTGACGGCATCATGAAATATTAAATCTAGAATGCTTGTCAAACTTCAGAAATCGGACACCAGTTATGATATATTTATTAAGGAATATAAATTTAATCGCCGGAGGAGAGTGGGGTTGGAGGAGTTTTGCCCTCCCCTTGGATTGAACATTAAATATATTTCAAAGCTGAAATATTAAATAATAATAATAATAATAATGAATAAATGAAGTTATTCATTAGCAAAAATTTTTTTATAAAAAATTAATTAATTTAACTATTTTCGTTGCAAACTGAATTTAATTTACTGATTTGCTACATGAGTAATAAATACATTAGAATGACTGTAATTAAAATTAACAGGCTGCGCCGTGAAAATCAAACATCCCGATGCGTGAGAATTAAATATCGTTCGAGATAAGGTTCCTCCGTCGCATCGTTCACCCCAAAACCACGTGATCTGTGACGTATCGCCCAGCTGACGAAAGTTGATCTACGTAACCACAACAGATGAAATTTTAAATTTCTAAGATTTCTCCGAGATCCCTCATTAGATCCAGACCAAATTAACATGGCACCATCTGGAAAGTATACGCTTCCAAACAATTTTTTTTTTTTTCAAATCGGTCCAGCATTCTTGGAGTGATACGAAATAAAAACATAAAAAGCCGCAGACGAAATCATAACCTCCTTTTTTGAAGTCGGTTTAAAAAGAGCTCTTTAATCCCTTTCAAACATAGCATTAAAAATATTTAAAAAAAAAAAAACAATAAAATAAATACATTTTATCAAAAAAAAAAAAAAATCGTTTTTAACTCTTTATTTTGAGTAAAAGTAATGCGCCTCGGAAGTTATTTTTCTAACTTTGTCAAAGAGTAAAATAAATGAATATACTTTAGAAAATAAAAAAATAAATGAAAAGTCTTCTTAAAATCAAAAATATTATCTTTTTTTTTTTAAATTTATGTTATATGCATTGTGTGGCAAACATTTCAAATACAAATCAAAGCTATTCTACTTTACATTGCAGAATTTTCTAACTGCAGTGTTACTTCAAGTATTTGAAATTTTTTAGCCATGTTTTAGTTTCTGTGTAACATATCTGAATTTCGTCAAAAGAGCTGATTTTCTGCGCCTCACATATACGTATGTGCTTAGTCGAATGCATCAAACTTGAAACATACATTCTTCAAAGTTAGACCATGTGATCATGTAAAATTTATCAGATAAAACATAATTTAATATAGGTAAGAGATTATTACCTTAGATTTTTCTTTAGTAAAAAAACATGCTTGTTTTTTTTTTCACATAAAGAAATCGGAATGTCTTATATAGGAAATAAACTACATTCAAAAACATTGAACTTCGTGAGCTTCTTTAAAGCAATTCATAAGCTTTTATAAAGATATCAATTTTATCAGTTCTTTTCTTATCAGTCACTTCACACATACATAAGGACGATAAAATCAGCTTCTGCTGTTTCGGTGTTAAAACTTTTTTTCCCTTTAAACTATCTCAATAAAAGCTAGTTTGCATATCTGGTGGTGTTGCAGTTTTTCGGAATCTTTCTCTTTCCAATTTGTCTCTTTTTATGAACCCCATTGGAAAACTAAAAGAATAGCAAAGTAACAATATTCTGTCACTTTAAACATTTTCTGGGTAAAAATACGGGGAATGTGTTATACATATTCAAGTGTTTGGGCTACTTTCAAAACTTTTCATCTGACAACGAGGCAATGAGAAGCAAAGGCATATAAATGAACATTTTCAAGTGCTGAGCAAAACGCATTTAAAAAGAACGTCCTACGTAAGTTTTCATTGATATTTTTTCTAAATCATGCTGTATAGCAGCACCTACCAGGGTTACTAGTACTACCTCTTGCCCCAAGACAGAGGGGAGGTTACCCTACTATATGTACTGGTTATCTCCAAATTTTTAATTTTTCCTCTTACATCCCTTTGCTTCTCACTGCTTCAACTGTGGTCTGAGAGACGGAACTACACTCCTGCAGACGTCTCCGAACTGATGGAGCACACAATTAAAAACTTGTAGCTGTTGACCACTGTGCTGCCAATAGTCTAGAAGAAGCTGTGCGGTTCGTCAGCGCCATACGCACCAGGTGTCTGTCATCGCGAGCTGACG
Source organism: Uloborus diversus (assembly GCF_026930045.1). Classification (NCBI taxonomy): domain Eukaryota; kingdom Metazoa; phylum Arthropoda; class Arachnida; order Araneae; family Uloboridae; genus Uloborus; species Uloborus diversus. Next base: position 110,610,794 of record NC_072737.1, on the reverse strand, counting down.
TCACATTTCGGGATCCACTCCCGGATTTCCGAGCTTTCCGACCCTCGTTCGTCCACTGCCTCCAAACACGCATGATTGTGCTGCTGTTACGCTGCACACGAGCGGCTACTGCACGATAAGACAATCCAGCTTCACGAAGGCCGACGATTCTGCCCCGTTCAAACTCCGAAATTTGCTCAAATTTCGCTTTCTTTCGTCGAAGAGGCATAGTAAAGATTCAGTTAACGTTTACTCTAGCATATAACTACCGATAACCATACACGCCTCGCTACAGCCGTCTATTTATATTCGGTTCGATCCGCCGTTCAGAGAGCGCTACTCAGCATACGCATGCGCAAAACATTTTCGAAACCTTCCACATGCCAAGTAAAGCTGGTTCAAACTAGTTACTTCGCATTTGTAGACTTACTGAATAAGAAAAGATCAATAAACTTCAAAATAAAACTTTTTAGCAGTGTCATTTTCAAAGAAGGGTGACTCCTACACAATTGTTTGTAAACACGTAAACTTCCCAAAATCTCTTTTACATGTTACCTAGTCTTCACTCCCTAACGGTTTAGTTCTAAAAATTACCACAAGAGTAACAATGGAGTTGGTTTCCGCATTTACAACCTGTTTCATTTTATCCCAGCAGCTGATCCTATAGTATTTTACAAATTTGTTTTCTAAATCATTCTTTCCATTTATCACCTCTTTGATTTTACACCATTTACCCAATACTGCTAAAAGTTTAGGAACATTTAATGATAAATATTACTGTAAAGTGGGGTGTTTAAAGTACTGAAAATGTTTACTGTACATTTTTTTCCGGCGAAAGTAAGCGGTTGCAATGCAAATTGGCACACCACTCACATAATTCTCCATTCCCGCTCTCCTGTCAAGGCCTAACCGGAGTAGGGGTTAGAGAACTGGTCTGTAAACAGAAGATCACAGGTTAGGACCCCATTGCTTGCGGGTCCTTTTTGACCTGGCACATCTCTCTGGTTCTTTCCGACCGTAAAATTTTACTGCTAAATAGGATTTTACGGTAAAAAATACAGGCGCGTTGTGGCCTGATCGGTAAGGCGTCGAACTCGTTACCGAAGAGTCCCAGATGTTATCCCAGCCAGTTGGATATCCTCCGTGTTCGTTAATGGTGACTGGGGCACGTTAAATATGTCGTGGTCACAAAGTCTTCCAATTGAATCAATTCCTCTGGGGGTTCTGAACTCAAAAATACTCGCACCTGGTCTGGATCAATGAATCAGAAATGTCTTTAGAGCCCCATCCAACCGGTTAAACCAAAAATAGGAGTAGGTATGGGGACCCGTGAGCGTGGAGGGGTAAAAGTACTTGCAAAAAGGATGTCAGTAATTTTCGCAGTAAAATTTTAGAAACTTTTTTAACAATGTACATTAAATTCAAAGATAATTTTCATATACTACTGGAAACAAAAAAGGAAAACATATGTATCAAACTTAGAACAGGAATGAGTAAATGGAGTGAGCAAGTCCAATCATTGGCTTCATAAACGCTGTGCCAAACACCCCAAGTTACGTGACTCAACAACGACAAATGGTAGACACGTTTTGCGTGAAAATAGCGAAAGAAACCTAATTTCTTTTAATGCTTCGCTTTTAAGCCTATCACAAGACTTGGGGTCTTTGCTTCAAGAATAAAATTCTTCATTCCCTACACTTTATCTCTTCTCAATGATATCAAACCATATAGCCCCAAGAAAACACAATCAATTCACTCCTTACTAAAATAAGACATTCACGAATCTTCATTCATAAAGCATTCTTCAATAAATAACACAAAACACGAGTTAAAATTTTGTTTTATATCATTACTTTCAATCCCCCAGACAAAGTTAATTACTTCTAATCAACCGATGGTAAATTTCCCACAGCTTTGATACGTTATTACTCTTCTGATCTTGCTGTTACCATACGTTGTTGGTTCTTCTTTCAACGCTAAATACGTTCTCCCTCGCTTTTATGGATCATTAATTTTCTTTCAAAAATATCTTGCCTTTGTTTTTCCAGATGTAATTAATCTGAATTGGACATATATATCTGTTTTTTATTCACTCAATGAATTGAATTATTTTAACAGTTTGAGATGAAGTTGAAATGGATTTAATTAATCATTAAAAAATTCTGATGATAATTGTTCTGCGTCAAAAGTGATTGGAGTAATCGCTTAGGCACTTTGAGGGACTATCTATAAACAGTGTACAATTTTATCCCTTACAGATATTACAGATTTGTGGAGTTAGCTGTACAACGAAAGTTCAAAAGACTTAACGTGTCAAAATCGGGGGAATATTTTTAAAAGCTTTTATTACACTAACTCCGTGATGTCAGAATGAGTGACACTAGCTTTTTAATTTTTGCTAAAACATAAATAAATAATGGTAATTGTTAAGTTAACTAGAAAATCACCCGTCAAGAAGATATGACGGGTGAAAATGGCTTCTATATTTGAACGAAGCCATTGCCTGTTTGGTGATATTTTGATAGCTGACATTTTAACCTTATCTTCAGTGGATTAACCCTAAATTTCAGTAGATATCGATCATTGTTGACCGCTTTTTCGTTTCTCCATTCCGCTGCAATGACAGTCTTATTACCAGTAAAACAGTTAAATTACCGAATCCAATTCAGCCTATCACAATAAAGCATTTTCCTGCATGTTAAACATTACCAAAACATAATATCAAATTATCATGCCGTGGAGCGAGTTTAATTGTTGATGACGTCAGGAACGTTACTCGATCATTCGCTATTATATATATATGAGGATTTGTTTTTGTTTGTTTGTTTGTTTGTTTTTACTGATTTCAAGGCTGAACTTGAGCAAGCATGAATTGAGGGGTTTTAGACTTTTGAAGGTTTTTAAATAATCTAGGTTTTATTGGACGTTCCTTTATTCAAGCGATTAATTTAAAAGCATTTTTTGAAACTTTTTTTTCCACTATTTCTTTCTATTAAAATCAAACTACGCATTTTAAGTGTAAAACTGTAAAACTGTCGTAGCTTGGTTTTTCTCACTACTTAGACTTAGTCTTCTTTCACTTAGTCGGCTTCCTCATTCCCGTAAAATAAATGAAAAGGAAAAATACAATTTTCAGAAGAAAAAAAAAACAATAAATTAGTACGTCGAAATACTTTGCACTAATGGTTCACTTGTCCGTGGTCACTAATGGTCACAATGTCCGAATTAGGACGTTGTGAACCAATTTTCTTTTATAAGAGGCTTGGTTTTATAGCCTTGAAACAGTTGTTTGCCGAGTTTTAAACTCTTTTTAATTACTTTTATTTGTACATGTATACACGTTGTTTCAATTTACTCACAATAAATTAGGCTTAATATTTCATAAAATACATCCAAAAGCAAAAGCAAATATTTAAAAAAAAAGAGGTAAATGGGAATGAAATAAAGAAGTGTTTTCAATTTGTGTTTAAAAACAAAAATTAAAAAATAAAACAAAATTGAAGGTAGGTTTATTAAGTGGTGGAAAATGTGCTACGGTCTGTTCCTCTCCTCCTAGAAAAATTTTGAATGGGGTTGCTTCCAAAATTTTAAAATTATTTTTTTCGGGAAGAGCATGCTTAAACACATAGGATCTGACCATTTTTTAAACAATTTGACTAAGTTTAATATTTTTAAAAAATTACTTTAGTCGGTGCGCTTTCATTGTTCACACTTCTGCCGATGACATCACAAATGATGAAATGTCATTCCCTGTTGCCATTCGCAGAACGTAATATTTAATTCGAATCTTTACTCACGTGTATTGGCAACGATATGGTTGGTAGCAAGCGGAGAGCGCAATTTTAATTCGCTGAATGATTATCAGAACGTGGAAACGCAGTAGAAATATGCGCCAAATTGCATCATTTGTGACGTCATAAAGACCACGCCTTGTTTGAAAAATATGACATTTAAAAAAATTAATTTAAAAAAAAAACTGTTGGGAAAATCAAAGTATTTTCTGGATCCTTGGTTTATTTTTATTTTTTTTAAAATTTTTTTGCTCATTCTATCCATTTGAATGACTAAAAGTAGTACTTTTGACTGAAGGAAACCACCCTATTAATGTTCAATTGGAACAAACCATTTTTGTTGAAAATATCTCGACCATGACACCTCATTCCATTACAATCTACAAAAATTCTATGTTTGAGAAGCATTATAAATAACACACTGTCCTATAGTCAAATGCAAGATATTTTAAAAGAAAAGGTTTCAGCAAGATTTGGGCACAGATGTCCGGATTCCAAAGCCAGAGTGTTAACCAATACACTATTGAACCCATTTTCATGCCAGAAATAGTACCCGAGCCGCGATGGTGAAGTGGTGACGACCAGGGATCCTAATCACAAGCTCACATGGAGTACATGAATTGAGGCAGTTATGCTTAATGGGGTCTTTTCAAAATTTTAAGAGTATTTTTTTCTGAAAGAACATGCTTAAAAACATAAGATCTAATCATTTTTTAAATACTTTGTTTAAGTTTAATATTTTTAAAAAATTACTTAAATAGATGCGCTTTTATTGTTTACATTTCTTGCCAATGACATCACAAATGATGAAATGCCATTCTATGTTGCCATTCACAGAGCAAAATATTTAATTTGCATCTTTACTCACGTGTGTTGGCAACGATATGGTTGCCAAGCAAGCGTCTAGCGCAATTTTATTCACTGCTTGATTATCATAACGCGGAAACGTAATAGAAAGATGCGTCAAAGTGCATCATTTGTGCATCAAAGTGCATCAAGACCACACCTTGTTTGCAAAATCGGACATTTTAAAAAATTAATTAAAAAAAATAACTGTTGCGAAAATGAAAAAAAATTCTGGGTCCATGTTATTTATTTATTTATTTTTGCTTATTCTATCAGTTTCAGTGACTAAAAGTACTACTTTTGACTGAAGGAAACAACCCCATTCAAAGTTTACGTTTGGTATCTTCGACGGGGAAATAAAGTAAAATTACTCTTTCTTATACAATCAAATAAACTAAATAAACATCATATATTTTTGACACGATTGAAATCTGGGTATTATTCAAAGGCAAAAACTAACAAAGTGGGCACATGATATTACAATATAATAATTATAATAATAAAAATAAGAATTTGTAAATAAAAATTTGCGGGCTGATGAGCAATAAAAAGAAGACAAAGAGAGGAAAAACAATTTTTTAAACAAAAGGCAAGTTCCATATTCAACCTTTTAAAATAATTCTGAGATCAGTTCTCTCAGTAAATTATCATCTATCTTTTAACTATTTGAACAAATAAACTTAGTAGTTATGTAACATCTATTTTTATGGGAATGATACAAATTCGGGTTAGAAGAATCTAAGAATCTTAACAATGAGTATAATTGAAAAATAAATTCAGACGTCAAAAAAAAAAAAAAAAAAAAAAAAAAAAAAAGAAAGAAAGAAAAAAAAAAAAAAAAAAAACGGAGCTTTTGAAGCAATTTTTCGGAGTTTGATGCTAGAATCATTAAAATAGATTAACATTGTTTAAAATGGAAAAGTTCAATATACAGGCCTACTAATGTATTTTCTGTACAAATTAAAATATGTAACCAATTTGAAAAAAAAACGAAGCACGGACATCGCATTTTATTTTCTGAGTCTCTGAAGTTCTCAAGAAAAATTTGTTTGAAAAATATTCATTTTTTTTTTAACCAGAAAATTACATAATTTAAATAAAGCCATAAGCGGCTTAAACAAATATTGCAGAATCATCGAATTTCTTATCAACGATCGACATTTTGTGGAATGATTATTCGTCTGCGGTTGAAATCTGTTGTAATCATGATGGATCTATTTTTATTGAGCTATTAATGTGAAGCGACAAATGTTATGTGTGCCGTAACACGAAGCTATTATGTTTAAAACTCTTTGTAAAAGAGATGGTGGCAAAGCGTACATCGAAAATCGCCTTTCGAACACTTGTTCCGAACGGATCAGGGCAGCTTATGTAGCAGATTGCGGTTGCCACTAAGCGATTAGCGGATTTGGAAAGTTAAGCAGGGAATGTCAGGCTCTTACTCAGTACGTACGAATAAAAATGAACTTCAAAACTTTTGTCTTAATTTTTTTTTTGTTTGAGATGAGAGTTTTAAGGATTATTTTGGATCACCATCTTGCAAAAGGATGAACTTAATTTGTTCTGTAAACGCGTTGCTATTTAAATGTAGAAACAATGCAGTGATACTGTAAGACCATAGATTCAAAGCTAACTTCAAGCACGAAAGGTATATTTTTTTCCTTTCCTTTCCTATGTTTTTTTTATTTTTTATTATTTAATGATGAAAGTATGCAAAAATATTGTAATACTAAAAATGCTCTTTGGGTTTTCCTGAAGAATAAAACAAAAACCAGCTCTTGGCTGCATTTTTATTTTTTAATCATGTCAAAAGTTATTCCCGTTTTTTATTCCTCCAACCGATGCGGATAAAATTACAGACTCAAAATTTTTTTTTGATTTGATTTTACTCATTATTTAACTTAGTTTAACATTTTTTCATTGAGGAAAAATAATTAACAGAATAGCTCTAAATTCAGTATAACTCCTCGGTTAAATCTAAAAACTAACGTAATAACGAAATAATTGAATTCTTTATTATTACGTGAAACCTAGACAAAAATATTAACTCAAAGGTAAAAAAAAAATCCTAGATAACGGTATAATTTTGTTCGAAAAAGTTTACTTAAAGCTAAAATGTAAAGAAATATTGTCCTTAGCTATCGTTGGTTGCTTTATTCTGCAAAATGAATGTCAAACTCTAAAATACACTGCAAGACAAAATTATAAACTCAAAATTTTAAACTTTGTTTCAACAACAGCTTAATCAAGTTTTGTTTCATTTTAGTAGAGTAAAGATGAATAACGGACAATATAGCCCTAAATTCAGAACAACTCCTAAATTTAATTAAATAATTACAGTAATTCAAAAGATTTAATTTGTTATCATTACTTGAAACCTGGACAAAAGTCTGAAGTCAAAAAGTAGAAATTACTGTATTACATTAAATTTTTGTTCGAACGAGTTCCTTTAAAGTAGAGGTGGGCAATGTCGTTCATCAGAGGATCGTCCATTCTTTTGATCCGTTCATTCAACTCTTTCATTTGAACGACTTCGTTCATTTAAAAAAGTTGCGGGTGGTCTCTTTGCACGATGTACTCACGTACATTCGATATGTTTCATTAAATCAGTAACATTCTTTGAAGGAAAAGTAACTGAAATCGTCTAAAAGTAAGAAAATATGCCTGCGAAAAATGAATCAAAGATACTTGACAAAAAATAAAGTTATTAACATTTTTCAGCTACAACTCTATATACATACATGTAATATTACCAATAGACCATGTATAACGAAAAAAGTAACAATAAATATATCGGTAGCTCAGCCGGAGTACCGGGTAACTTAATTAAAAAAAATACTCACCTAAATATTAGGAAGCTTCAAAATTATTTCACAGTACCGATGGGAACAGAAAAAAATCGTAACACTTTTTTAAACGGAAAAAAAATGGACAGTAATAACCCTTATTAAAAATGTCTGGATATTATGGAATGTAAAATGTGAGAAAAATTTTGGGCTGTCTTTGTGGACGGTAGGAAAAAGTCCGAGGAGTTCGGCTTTCCTTCCTCGGAAATTTTTCAAAATGGAAGTTTCCAGAACGCAGTTTTAATCTTTGGAGACGTTAGATAAGGGAGGGAGGGGGGGGGGGGGGATTAAAGAACCGCTGTCGGAAAAAAATCCGAAACTGAAGTCCTAAAAACGTATTTTAAGCTATCTTTAATCACGTTAGGAGATAAAACATAGTCAGGTTCAAGCGCTGTTGTCGAAAATTGAGATTGAAGTATTAAAGTTTTAAAAACTATATACAGAGACTTTAGAACAGAGGGTACGAGTTTTCAGAATTAAAGTCCTATATTTGTACTTTTTGGCTGTGTTTGCTACGTTAGAGGACAGGGTTGGGGGTTCTATCCAGAAAATTTTAAACATTGAGGTTTAAAACCGCATTTCTAAGCTATCATTGGTGATATTAGGAAAAGAGATGAAAAATTCCAGAGCTCTCCATCCTAAAAACATTTGAACTTTTACGCTGTTAGACTACGGAGTGGAGCTGGGAGAGATTCCCAACCGGAATTATTTGAAACTGAATACGCTAAAAAACAATTTTAGACTATGCTTGGCCAAGTTGAGGGACCAAACCAAATGTTGAAAATGACATTCGCTTTCCTTCCATATGGAATAACCTAACATGTGATCCAAAGTTGTTGGATAGATTTTCTACTCTCAAAAGCGAGGAAACAGAAATCCATCCCTTTTACTTCTTTTGAATTAGAGAACTCTTGTAATGTAATGAATGAGAAAAAAATATATACCCTGCAACATATAAAGCCACCCATGTGATAAGCAATAAACTGTTTTGTGCACCATTTTTCCAATCCCCCTCCCTTTCTTACTCTTGTCACCATTTTCCTGAAGTTAAATAAAAAGTTTTTGTTTCACTACGAGGTTTTTCAGAAACTCTCTTAAAATCCAGGGTTAACTCTCTCTTACAACGAAAATTGAAAAACTTTATTGTTTTCCACCTCCTGGAGTTTACTTCTACAGTCTAAAAAAACACTGGTCCCATGACTGTCCGCTTCCACCCTCTCAAAAAAAAAAAAAAAAAAAAAAAAAAAAAAAAACAAGGAATGGTACTGATATGCTATCAAGAAAGATTTTTGAAAGCTTTTTAAAGGAAGAAGAAAGTATTGTATAAAAGTAATTTTAATCTGGTAGTGACACAAGTCTTACAATTCGAAGATTTTCTTTTTGCCTGCAGTAACAGATTAAAAATATAATTTCCTTGTTTGAAAAATACGTTTATTTTTCCATCATCAAAAGGGTTAGTTTGCCGCCCCTCAAAAAGTGCCGTCCGGGGCGGACCGCCCCCTCCGCCCCACCCTAGCTACGCCGCTGCCCGGCTCGAAATCGAACTCGTGCAGAGGGTAAAATATCCTAATGGTGAAAGGTGTAGAAGGGAGCCTGTGAAAAATTTACCTATGTCATTTTTTTCCTGGATCCTCTGTTGCTCTCAACGAATCTGTTTATAACAATTGGAATAGAAGTGACAAAATATTTTTCTCCGTAAAATTATTTTTAAAAAGGCAATATTAAATTACCATTGAGGAGCATGAAAGACTACATTATTAAGATTATCAAATCAAAGGCCAAAGGCCGCCGAAATGTGAGTTTCAAACATATTTTGACGAAACATAAAGCATTCTGTACGTTGTACAAACTCACTGTTGCGGGTCCCTCAGTTTAAAAAGAAAATAAGTTGATAAAAAAAAAACAATGTCGAAAGAATTCCGGTGGTCCCCAGAATCTCCCCCCTCCTAATATCATCGAAGATCGTATAAAATTTAAACTTTTCGGCTTCAATTTCGAATAACTTCATAAGAGAACAGCCGAATCCACTCCCGCCATAACATGGAATTCTAGTTTCGAAAATTTGCTGGAGGAAAGTACAGTCAAACCAGTGTAAGTTGATCACTTGCGGTGCACTACTTTAGTGGTCAACTTAAGCAGGTGGTCAACTTACAAAGGTTGATTTATATAGTAAGGGCTAATTCCGTGCCTGAAAAAAACGGTCAACTTAGACAGGTGGTCAACTTTACAGGTTTTACTGTACTCGAACCTCTCCCATTTTTTTATCATTCCCAAAGATGGTTTAAAACTTTTTAAAATAACAGTATCAAAAATTTTCTGGGAAAGTGCCCCGTCCCCTCCTCTCTCTTGGCATCATCAATGAAGAACGTTTTAAATCTCGTTTTTAGTATTTCTATCTGGAAAATTTTCGGGGTGAGACTCCTGAAAACTTCTTTTCCTAACATCACAGAAGGTCAGCAAAAATTTCGTTTTTGGAACTAACTTTCGAGTATCTGCCGGTGCTCCTAGTCTTTACCAAAAAAGGCTTTTTAAGGCTTCAATTTAAAAAATTTCTGGTGGATGGCATCGGAATTTATCTCGACTTAAAATCACCAAAGATCTTCTAAAACTGCGTTTTCAGAAGATAATTTAAAATTCTGTTTTTGGATTTCCACTTTCGAAAAACTGCAGCAGGAGAAACCCTGAACCTACGCTCTAACATCACCAAATATTGTCAAAAATTGAGTTTTTAAGACTACAATTTCAAAAAAATTTCCCCCGGACCCCCCTATTTCAGACTCAGTGTTAATCTTTCATTTAAGTTTATATTGCCAATACTTTAATGACTCCCAGAAGCCAGAACGCTAAAGTCCACTCTCTCTCTCTCTCTCTCTTTGTATTGATACATGCGTTTGAAAAAAATTAACGGGCTGCCAAACTCATACCCGACTCCCTCCCACCAGGGTTTTGACCTCGCATCGAGTCTGGGGGTCGTCAGGATATGACAGCATAAAAAAGGGAATGTTTATTACAGGGCCCAGTAATGTATGTTTGTGTCGAGGAACCCATCACGTTCTAAGACGGCCCTAGTCTTTCAACCATGAACATCACTACATCAGTTTCATAAAACAGAGCAATTAAGTTGCTTGTTATGACCGCAGAAAAGGACATACTAGCCAAGCAATGCTATCATTACGGAAATATTCAATCAAGTTCCGGGCATTATAAAAATACTTAAAAATGGACAATTACAATCACAATTTTCCCCCAAATTAAGGTTTAGCTAATACTGTATCAATTTGTTTACCATTAAAGCGCAGAAGTGTTCCTATTTGTTAAATTTTATTTAAATAAAACATATTTAGTTGTTAAGAATCATTTCCTCATATTTAAGTGATATCCCAATCGTTACGTAAAGTTTAATATCTATAAGAACTATGGGGCCGCTACATCTCCTAATGCCAGAGCCGATTTTTTCAACCAATCCGCCACTGCCCATGGACTGGCAAAAGCTATTGAAATAAATTCACGAACCAGTAAGGTTAAAAAAAAGTATCTTCCATCCGCAGAGTTACAAAAATGCGGTATTTTTTCGGACCGCTGAGGTTTTTTAAATTCCTATCTTCTTTCTTTTCCTTTCTGTTTTCTTTTATCTTTCTTTTTTTTTTGTAAAGAAAAGAGAGAGAGAAAAAAAATGACTCGTTGCTTGTTAAAAACTGGTGAAAAAAAATTGCGGATGATTGAGGGTTTTTCTCTTTTCTGTTTTACAAACTAATCATACATGAACAAAATTAAACTTAACTAACATTAAAAAGCTGTCACAAAAACAGTTTTACTGCTAAGATAAATAATTATTGAAACAATTATACGTAAATGATAAATATTGGTGAAGAAATTCAAAAAATAACTAAAGTTAATTGCAAAGTTCGCATACAAATGTTGAAAAAATTATCATTTATTATTATTACTGTATTTTTCCTTTCTTTTTTTTCATAACTTTTCCTTTTGAGTAAAAACATTTTTTCAGTATGGATAAGAGGAAAATCTCTGAGGACCGGTCAATTCGTTTCGCGGTGCCGGACCTCTGGTTGCTCTACATCAACCAAGTCAAGTATGACAATGCGTGACAGATTAATTCAACCCAGTGGCGGCGATTCCGGGGGGGGGGGGGGGGCACTTTCAACGGGTCATTTATTTATTTTATTTTTCAACTAAGAAACCAAAACTAGAAATGATAAAAAAAATCAGAGATGTCAAAATTTTCAGAACAAAATTATTTGTTTTACTTTGTATATCTGTTTACGAAACATTATTTAGCACAAGCAGTAACTTTTAGTTTATGTATTCATTGTTTAGATATTAGTAAATTTATTTATTTTACTTAAAAAACAAGCCATACTCGTCCAATGAAATTATTACCAAGTGTTTGTGACATCTCAAAATACTTTGGGGTAAAAAATGTAAGTCTAAATGATGTCTAAGTGTTTCTTCGGGCAAAGTTATTGTGTGCGAAATTCACCGAAATCTTAACAAAAAAGTAAATTATAAGTTGCTAGTTTTACATCAATTACCACTCATCTGCTCTTAACACCAGCCCTAGAAAAATTTTGTACTTTTCCCTCTCTCTCTCTCTTTTTTTTTCATTTTTTGATTCATTCAAGTCCTATGGATTTTAGTTGTCGCTTGTTCCTCCCCCCCCCCCCAATTTTCAGTCTCAATTGCCCCCTCTGATTCAACCTTACAAGAAATTTTCTAAAGAAGAGAAAACTTCTCGGTCCCTAAGAGCATAAAAAATGACAAAACAATCCTGACATTTAAGTAGCATCACGAGAGATAAGTAGTTTGTGTTTCTTTGGTTGATTTAGGACAACTCGGAGCCAGAAGAAATGGTAGAGGCGCCTATGGATCTTTCCGTCGGAGGACCTCACAGACAAAATAACAGCCCAGATACAATCCTAAGCTGATGTTTATTTACTCGAACTCAGCACTTCCCGGAGGAAAAGATACAAGGAGAGCATTCCTAGAAATTCTGTAGAACCGGAAGGGTACTTGATAGGATAAAACCTTAAAAGAAATAATTTTAAGAACAAAGCCTAAATGTCTTCATTAGTCAAAAACTGAGCATTTTGTTTTGTCATATGCTGCGTGTTTTCTCGTTAATGGCTGTAGTTATCAGTAAATGATTTTAAGTGAAAAAATGTTCACTAGTACAGTCGAGTCCCGACTTTCGCGAGGGATGCGTTCCAAGACTCATCGCATAAGTCGAAATTTCGCGTTGTGGAAAAATATGTGCATACAATCTGTTTAGAAACATACCAAATTCTTTTTTAAACACTTATAAACACCCCTCAAACTGCTTTGAAGCATTCCTCAACTACACACTACAGTTTCCTACTTAAAGAACTGAACTTTTATTATATTTAAGAAATAAAAAAACTGTTTTATTCAACATAAAATACTTTAAGATGCACAAAATGAATTATCTGTGGGAGGGAAGGACATAAAGTAAAACAACACGGTACGTACAGTATGTAGTAATAATAAAATGCTGCACTATAATAGTACTGTACGGTATAGATACAGTAACAATATTTATGAGTTAAAAAATGAAGATTATGATGATTTATGCTCCATGATCAGATCGTTTCTATTTAATTCATTTTTAAATACGATTGCATCGCCTTTTCTTTTATAACGTTTCAATTTATGGCAACCGCCCGAGACCCACGTGATAACAGGCCAGACAACTCCCCTCCCCCCCGCTTCGTTACGCCACCAGTAGTCGATCTTTGAACTTGGCGCGAAACTTAAAAACAGTGCAGTTTACCAGTAGTGTTGCTTGCTCTGGTTGATATAGATGAAATAGGAAATATGTAACTTCGGATGCACATTTTTGAATACAATTCTGTTGGATTTATCTCTTCCTTCCCACGTACCGGAATGTAGAGGCAATTAAAAAATATATGTATAATATGTCTTAAGTATCTGCTGAGTGAAAAGTGAGTCAGCGAGTTCCGCTGCCGAACAACCTGCATGTAAAGCAAAAAGCTGGACGCCTCATGGAATAAATTTTAAAGTTCGGAGGTAAGTACTCTTTTCTCAGATAAACAAATTTACATTTTATGCAGTTAAGATTTCTTAAGTTTTTCTCCATTACACAAACAATTGTCAGTTTCCTCTCCGATATCTTTGTCTGTAATTTGTAATTTCAGCATACTGCTTTAATATTTGAAACGGTTAACTTGCAACTTTTTATTTCTTTATTTTTTCAACTTTGAACACGCATTTATTCGAAATGGATTTTCCAAACTAACAATATACATATGTCAAAATTTTCTGCGAATATACTTGTTGCTATCAGAAGCGTAACTTGGTGTTGATATTCAGTAAAAATGTAAACAAGTTTATTGAAACAGGCTTTTAACTGAACTAATCTTATATTTTCGGTTTCGATTAAATTGTTTTATACGCTAGCATGTGTTATTTTGATCAAAAAACATTCCTTGATGGGTTTCCGTAGTTCTGAGATAAAAGATTAGATTTGAACGCCGGAGGTCGTGGGTTCGATACTTAAACATTTCCCCCCAACTACGCCCCTGCAATGTTATTCAAACAAGCTGGTTCTGTGCGTAAATTAAAAAATATATATATGGTTTTTTTTTCACTGTTGTCTTTAGGTTTTATGATATTTATGCACACATTGTGGTTAAGTTAACGGTATTCATAATTTCTGGGCTTGCGAAAGATTAATTTTGAGCAGTGGATACACAACGTGTTTTTACCAAATGCTCTATGCTTGTTTGTTTATGCTTAAAAAGGGCAAAATGTCTTGAACTACATATTTTTTGAACTCCTTGGGTTTTCTGTTAATAAGCTTTCAGGAACTCTGAAACTGTAACATAAATTGAATTAAAGGGCTGTCTATAAAGTATGTTACAAACTTTTGAACAAATCCCCCCCCTCCTCCTTGTTACATGTAACGCTGTTCAACATGAGCATATTGTTATAAACAACGCGTGATGTCACACTTCTTGTTATCCCCTCCCTTCCCCCTGTCACAAAACTGTCACATTGATTTCCTAAAAGAGTATACTTAGCAAAATGTTGATCTAAATTTTACATATATGAGGTTTTAAGTATTAAAGAAAGTTGCTAAAATGGTCATTCTATGAAAAGTTTTTTGAAAAATATTACTTTGTCATCAATTAATGCTTTTTAAAATAATTTTTCAAAAGCCTAAAATGATGAACAATTAAAGCCCCCCCCCCACACACACAAGAATCATTAGCAGCAGAAAAAGCTAAAAATGGGAAAGTAGCCGAATTCCAAAAAAAAAAGGCTGTTTAGATATTGAATACATTTTTTCATATACAACATACAGTATTCATGATGTATCATTCATTCTTTAATTAACGTTTTTCAAGTTGAATTCCTGTGTAATTTTTCGAGAGTGCCCACCGAAGGGGGGGGGGGGTCGGAATCATAGTCTCATAGTAATGATAGCTTTTCAACGGCTATAGTTATAAATAACTGTGCCCTTGAAATTTTAAGGGAGATGGAGATGTTTTGGTTTTTTTTTTTTTTTTTTGAAGGTTTCATAATTGAAGGGGGTAGGGCACCGTCTACTTTGGGGATGGCACCCAAGCATTCACGTCTTTTTAAAAGCATAAATTTGCTCAGCTAAGTTAACATTAATAATCTGGTATTATGTACTTTAATTTGATGTTATGTCTTTGAAACATATTGCAGTCCTGTTTCCCGTTTACTTAAGTAAAAATGTTTATTTATTTTTTAAAATTTCATTTAATTCTTATTCAAATACAATAGTAATATTATTTTTTGTTTTGATGTAATTGTAAAATGAAAGTTCATTTATTTATTTGAATACTTCTTAAGACTTAATGTTTCAATACAATATACGAGTACTTAAAATGCGATTAGTTAAAAAACAATTTCTAATGAAAAATAAAACTGTGTTTATTTATCACTTTGTTTTAACATGATTGTAAAATAAAATCGTGTTTAGTTATTTGAATACTTTGTAAGACTATGAATTAAGCTCAGTGTATTTTTTAATGTATGATTATCGGTTCCTTTTTATGTTTTCAAATGAAAAAGTAGAACATGTAATGCTACTTGAATAACAGAAGACAATAATAAATAAACCAAATAGTTTTATTTAACCAAAATATTAATCGAAGTGCTCCCTTCCCAATATCATTGTGGATCGACAAACGATGACGTCATTTGCTAGTTGGATGGCCTTTTTATCTCGAAGGCCTCGAACCGCCCCTCTTCCTGATCTCTTTAATGCACTTCACAATACAAGAGCAGCTTCCACTTTCATAATATTTACTTTGATGGACTGAAATGCAAGCCTCAATATTGAAACTAAGTTCTGAACTTTTACGGATATTTTTTGTTTTGACTTTTAATTGTACGTAGTGAGATTCACTCATACTTATTGTTGCGCTATAGTCAACGTTTGTCAAGCGTATCGAGAATCTTAGCCTTTTTTTTTTTTTTATAGTCAGAAACTTTCTTTTTCTTCCCATCTTCACAAACTTTAGATGAAAGTACCACTAAGATGCCATAATATTTCATCAACTTCATAACTTCATTATTTAGAATGAAAACATTAAATAAATGAAAGATGCTGAGTGGTTATTTGATGCACTAACAACGCGATGCGTAGACTAATTTGGTGTGGGAACTTACGCTGTCAGTGATGCTTAAACGGATGTGATAACACTCACTAAATCAATATCTAGTAGTTAATAACGAAGCCAATACTTCCTTTCAAAAAAATTTCCGTTGTGGACGAAAAATTCGCGTAAGCTCTAAAATTCGTTACTCGTGAAAAATTCGCGTTATAGCCATTTCGCGTAAGTCTAATCGCGTTGTAGCGGGAGTCGACTTACTTGCTTTTGACAAAACAATTCTTACAGGAGTGATTGATGTAAGTTACAAGAAATACTCGTCAGAAACCTAATTCAAAATTTCTTTTCTGTCTGCGGTTGTTTTCATCACATTGAAAATAGCTCAAAACTAGCGGCTGTCCATAAATGATGTCCCACTTTTTTTTAAAAAACAAATTTGACCCGCTCCCTTTTGTCACAATGGCAACGTTCGAGCTATCGGTGGTTGGTTGACTGATGACGTAGGCGGTTGAGTTGATGATGTGGCGGTTAGTGTCCATAAGATGTTTTCATTTGTTTTCATCTTCCGGTAGCTCTATTAGAACGCGCCTGATTAGTCTCCGGAAAATCGTTGTGAACAGTTGCTCGTTGGGAACTCAAGGAAAGTGTCACTCTAAACATTACCCTTTTTCTGCCAGTGATTATTTTTGTCACATAAAAATACCTGAAAACAAACGGTATTCAGGGCCATCCATAAATGATGTCACACTTTTTAAAAAATACTTGTGTTACAGAAAATTAGCACTAATGTTATATAAAAAAAAGTGTAATGTCACTCTCCATATTGTATTAAGTCATGTTTTATCATTTGACATAATTGTAAAAGAAATAAAATAACAATATGTAATGATGTGATTGCTTTATTTTCTAGCCGTAAAACGTATTTATGAGCTGGAAATTTAGAATTTCATGCGTGAAAATTTTTAATTTAAATTCAAAATTTTATTTTTTGTCATTAATTTTGAAAAAATAAAGCAACTGCCACGTCGTGTCAAAACCTTAAAAATCCAAGAGTTGTAGTAGGTGTGAAAGTCGACAATTTTCCGTCTAAGTCCGCCCCTCTTCCAGTGCTTGGGCAGTCGGGATTATTTTGAAGTAAAGATGTCGGAGTCGGAGTCCAAGGCTCTGAAATTCCCAGAGTCGGAGTGGGAGCCAGTCATTTTCCTATTCCGCAACCCTGCTTTGAACATCGATGTCGTGCTGTATATCATCGACGTTCAGGTTAAATTTACTAGGACTCGACCGATGCATCGGCGCCGATTTTTCAAAAAATTTAGCCTTCGGCATTGGCGACCGATGCTAACACGGAGAAAACATCGGCCCATCGGCCTTAAAAAACATCTAAATGCCGATGTATGACCGATGTTTTTTGGGTAAGAAGGGGAAAGAACCTATCTTTTATTTGTCTAATTTTTACTGCATAATTTAGGACAGCATAGGGCTTGAAGTCAGGCAGCAATGGGACTAACACCAATTTTGGATTTCGGAGCATGCTGAATTTTGGGTTAGTACCGAAATTTTCCCAACATGCATGGCAGGCACTTATCAAACAATCACTTTGTTGAGAGTTTTAAGAATTTTATGCCCTTGAATTAAAATAATTACCGCATATGTTAACGAGTCAATCGAGTTATTTTGTACACTAAACAAGGTTCAAATTTGGGGGAGGAGGGTGGGTCACTCTATGCTGGGGGATAAAATTTCTGACATATTTTCTTCCCGAAAAGAAATCGAAAATCTCATTATTTTCCCGCTTTTTAACTTAACTTTTTTAACTGAACACTATAGAAATAAATACCCTCATATTCTGACATAGAATCTGGCCCTTAATTGATGACTATAACTACAGGAAAAGCTCTTTCGTAAATACGAGAAAAGCCGAATTTAGGGTTTGTATGGTAATTAAAACAATTAAAAAGACCTTTTTTTTCCATTTTTAAAGCCTAAAAAGAATACTAGTTTTTTCACTAAAATCCTCAGCAATTCACACTGCTCACTCAGCAATTTTCCAAAATTGAACTTCTAAAATATTTTTAGAAGAATTTTAATGATGATGGGAGGGAGAGTTTGAAGGACGCTCCGGGGAATCATTTTGAAACGAAAGGCATATAATCACGATTGTAGACCATCTTTTGATAGCGTTAGACGAAAAGATAGAGTTCGGAGACTTTCCCATGCCAGTTTTTAGAAATTGAAGTTCCAAAAATTAAATTTTAGACGATTTTCGGAAGTGTTACGTAGAGAGGCTTATGTGCTTTTCTCCGGAAACTTTTCGAAGTTAAGGGCTTGAAAACGCGATTGCAGCCCACCGTTTGTAACTTCAGAGATTTTTAAAAACTAAAGTTCCGAAAATGTAATTACGTAATGTAATCACGTTTGGTGCCACTAAGGAAAGAAATGATTTCAAGTACAGCTTCTGTTCGTTACTCTCCTTGGCTGTTCTTTTTCAAAAACATTTAAAAGTTATATTTTTCGATAGAAATATTTCAGATATTTCTCTTTATATTTTTAATTACCGAAATACAATAAATCTCTAGATAAAGTTTTGTTTTACTTCCAATTCTACCTTTTAATAATTAACTACTAGTGCGACTTTTCATTCTTCTTTAAATCACTCTTTCTTTCTCATTTATCTTTTCTGTTATTAGAAACACATTCCCACCGCCCATGTGTTTTTCTCTACTTTCCTGTGATTTTCGATGTAATATTTTCATTTTTTAAAAAAGAGGGAGAGAGAGAGAGAGAAATATAAATATGCTAGATGCTTATATTTAGGCATCATAATTATACATTCGTTCATTCTTTTTCTTTTTAATATTACTTGTCATCGGTTTCTACATCGTACTGAATGCTTTAAAAATATTTAAAACCTACAGTTCGGCCGTCTTCAGTAAAGTGTTTCCATCGACCATCGGCATCGGCCATTTGACCCAAAGAATATTCGGCCACTGGCCATCGACCGAATTTGAACAATCGGCATCGGCTCATTGGTCAAAAATTGCCATCGGTCGAGCCCTAAAATTTACTTTTTAGAACACAAGTTGAGACATGGTTAATTTAAACTTTCAAATCGTTATGAAAAATAGCAAAAATTAATTTACTGATTTCTATTTCTTAAAGTAAGTTTATTCATGCAAATTAAAAATTTTATAGTTGACTTACATCATAAACTAACTAACTGTAAAATCTAAATCACTGCAGCGATTTAGCAAAAAAATTTTTTTTTTTTCACTTAACAACTGTTGGCCGAACGTCGACTATAAACGTTGACTTCCATGTACTTTAGTTGTGGGAAAGGATTCCAAATTAGAACCATATCCCTGGAAGAGTTAATCGTGATTACCGACTAGTTTGCTTGCCATTTTGTGTCTTCAGTGAGACTTTCATCACTTCATTGATATCTCCTAAATACAAATACAGTACAATCGCTATTATCCGAAACTCTTTTAAACAGAACTTCGATTAACCGATGCCAGCTTCCTATTATTTTTGAAGAGTAAACAGTATTGCCATAAGGACACCAGAAGCAAAAATTCTTACTGCTGTTACTGAATTATCCATGCATTTCTATCACCTTCAGTTTTTCTCTCCTTATATTCCTCCAATACGTTTTCTGCAGTATCGGATCTTCAATTTTTCCGAGCAGCAGCAGCAAATCTTGAAACTGCTGCACTGACCAATCTTCGCCCAAGATTTTATATCGAGTTACTACAAGCTTGCTTATTTGGTTTCCGCTGAAAATAAAGCACGAAAAAAATCGACGAATTCCAACCGTTCCCTGTTGTAGTGCGGAATCCAAAACGCGTTTCCTCAAATATCTCAAAAACCAGACGTGCTGCCCACTTGGGGGGGGGGGGGGGGTCATGGCTCAATCATTGGACTGCGCCATTAAAATTCATAGGGGGCGTTGTTTTGAGGGCTAATTTTCATTTTCTTTTGGGGAGGGGGAGACTTTATGATATTTAGAAGCGCTTTATGGATGCCCATTCCCCCAAGTTCAATGGCGCAAATCCTCTCCCCCATTTTTCTCAATCCGCTTTCCTTTTTTTTTTCAGCTCTCTTATTTATTTATTTTTTAATATTTTTCATTTATTTTTTTATTATTATTATTATTATTATTATTTTATTCGAAAAGTTATGTGCTACGCCAATGACATACACCGAACTAAATAAATAAATGAAATGAAATATAGACAGGATAAAATAAAATAAATACTTACCATTAAAAATAAATCAATAAATAAATTAAAATAAATAACTTAAATTTTTTTTAAAAAAAACCCAAATTTTTTGCTGGCGTAACTTACGCCATTATCCCCCTCTGTGGGCACCCCTGCGCTTTACCTTCTCACGGCAGTACCAAGGGCGCCCACATGCAAAATTTTAAGGTTGGGGGTGGGGGGGGGGGGGCTCAAAAATTTTTCCTATAGTTTAGCAGAATATTTTCCCCATGGAAACCGATTTCAGTACAGATTAGAGATATTAAAATTTGACATTTTTAATAACTTATTCATTAATGGCTGGAAAAGAAATTTTTATACAATTTTGCAAAGAAAAAAGCACTAAAAGCAAGGAAGTTCTCATTTCTAAGGGGGGGGGGGGACTTGAGCCTCCCTTGCCCCCCTATATGGGTGCTCTTGGGCAGTACACATCTCTGGCAGCATGTAATACTTTTTCCGCCGCGCATCTTGATGTCAAACTTAAAGTGATTTTAACCAAGTAATGGCCCTAATAGTATAATATAGGTAATTTGAATGTGTACCTTGGATCTTCCATAACCATATGACAGACCATAATGCGTGACAAGTCCGTGACCGTGACGCATCTTCCGTGACGTCATCCCAACGCCCCCAAAGAGTGCGCCAAAGTGAGACCGGGCCCAGCCCCTAAACGCTTTCATTTTTTCTCTTCACAACCGGCAAATCCCTCATGCATTTTTTCCCGCCCCTCCCGTGTGACTCACTACAGTTAATTTCAGTCTATTCCCTGTCTCTTAATATTAGTGTTTGAACAGCAGAAGAAAGGAGAGAAAAATCTGTTTAAAAAAAGGAACAAAATTGTTTTCGTTTCACGCCCTCTTAATGTAGATAGGGGTGGTTGTCAGATGCGTTGAAGTTTACTTTGGAATCGAGGGGAACATGAGGTTTTGTGAAATTGTAGAATGAATAAATTGGGTAAATAGTTCAATTTTATTACTTTGAAAATACATTTGCACCAATTAACTTTACGAGAATAACATGAAATAAATGAAACACTAAATTCTTTCTTCCGCCATGTATAAAAATGTTATAAAATTGAAAGTTTTTAAACTCCTGACATGATATATTTATTGAAAATTAAAACTTTCAAAAACTAATAAGTTAAAAAATTTAAAAACTCCTTCAGATATTCTGATTTAGTGAAACCATTTAAGGACCAGTATGATACATCAGTGGCGTTCCTAGTAGTATGGGGTGATAACCGGTGCAGTAGTTTGTAGTGTCACCCCCTCCCTTACAAACGCAAAAGAAAAATAATTAAAATTTCATGTAAACATGAAATTTATACAATTTTCAGAAGTAACTACATTTGTGTAAAACGAAATTTTAAGTAGGCTAATGTTCAAAAAACATGGAAAAGTGGGGGGTCAGGGGTTTATACGCTGAAAATTTTTCCAATTTATAGTCTTAAATATGTATTTCAGCACCATATTTCCATATTTTTCAAAAATTTGGATTTACACTTTTGGTGTCAACCCCCAGACGGTTGACACCTGGGGCCGACCGTCGCTCCCACCTCCCAGTAGCGACACCACTGGCATACATGTATGTCGCCAAAGTATTAGAGGTTCGGAAATTCTACCCCCTGCCTTCCTTCTACACCACTATTTTTATTAGAAAAACATATTTCAGGTTTTCAACTCTGTGCATTAACCTTCTCCCCCCCAACTCAAGAAACCCAATCAGACGAGTTTCATTGCATTAAGTACTTTCTAAAGGACTATTTTGATTTTTTTTCTACATTTTGCGCGTTATCCTACTTGTTTACTTAGTTTGCATTTCTTTTAGAATGATTAAAATTCCTATTCTAAGTAAAAACTTATGAAAACAGTGAAACAAAAAAAATGAATAAAGTGCTGAAGCTGTTTAGTGATAAATATTTTCTTTCCGGGCAAAGAAAAGACCTGAAGAGTTAGATAACTAGAAAATAAATAAATAAAAACCGAACTCCCTTTAAAACCATCAAAAGAATTTGGTCATCTGATAGGAAGTGGAAAATGGAATGGAAATGACCTCGTGCAACTTCAAACCTTTTAGAACTGGGAGTACAACAAGAGGTTGAATGAACCCGCCGAAACTAGACCTATTCAAATTATCCGAAAATTTGCTTTCGATATTCGGCTTGAAGTGTAAAATCTGATGCGCATGCGCTCATCTGGAAGTTTCTCGAAGTTCATTCACAAGGCAGGAAATGAGGCAGAGAAGGAAGAAAAAAAGTTACGCTAATGTTTTCAGATCCGAACCATGAAACGACTTGGATGGCTAATCAAGGAATTTCTTCGATTTTCTTGGAAACAGGGGCGCCGCCTCGTAGGGAGGTTACGGGAGGCCACTGTAACCTCCCAAAAATTTCCTTAATAGGCACATTTCGTCTGACGATGACGATTCGACAAAATTTGTAATTCTATTCGGCAAAATTATCATCATTCGTAAAAAATATACACATAGTTGGAGCTCGACCAAATTTGGCAGAGAGGTACTTGGGCACTCGAGAAGGAGATGAAGGGGGGGGGGGGGTGAAAGCCAAAAAAGTACCGAAACCGTTTGAATTTTAATTTTAGGACCCGAAAATGGCATTCAAATGCTCTTTCTACTCGAAATATTTACCCGATTGAATTGATTTCAGCCTCATTCGAAAGCCCACGAAAGATACCCACCCCTGAAGTAGTTTGACTTTTTTCAAATATCAGAAAAACCAAAGCTGTAAAATCACCAAGAAAAAAGTTATAAGCATTTTTAAGTTATGGAACATCATCAATATTAAATCGGAAATTTATCGTCTGCCGCGAGCTCAGTTTTAATTAGCGCGAATAAAATCATTGAGAAGAAAGATCTGTTGCCATTTTTTTTTCTGGACTGTGAACAAATAAATTCTTGCTTTTGTTTTCAGGCTTTTCCTGTTATCGAGGGATTTAAAATTTTTCCTTTTTGTTATTTTTTTGCTATCTGCATGGAAATTTTAGATTTTTTTTTTTTTTTTTGTTCAAACCTGATTGTTGAACACGCGTGTCTTGACATAACTTTTATTTTCGAGGTAGGCCATCCAAGGCCGGTCGACGCAGCTAGTGATCAATATTTTGCTTCAGATCTTTACTTAATTTGTCACAGTGGTAGTTTGGTACTCGGACAGGAGTTCCCAAACATTTCCGATTCGCAGCACTCTTTGAAGAATTTCAATGTTTCCACAACACTGAAGCCTATGTCAATTATATTATATATATTGAATACTTGCATATTTTGTGGCTCCCCTCGCCTCTTATTGTGGCGTCTCAGGATGCCACAACACCCAATTTGGGACTACTGTACTTGGAGATTTTCGCAAGGGAGGTGGGGGAATTAAAAACTTCTAAGCAGCTCAAATTTTATTTTTAACATTATAAAATTGCTAACTTTGAAATAAATGAATTGCACCGTCAATTTAATTTTTAGTGGTTTGAAAGCGTGTAAAGAATTTTCATCATTAAAATTTGTTTGGAGTTTTTACTACCATTAGACGAATTTTAAAAAAAATAAAACGAATAGCTTTAATGCGTTTCTGATAAATTAAACCTTTTGAGATCAATGATAGATGGTTACTCAGTATTCGTAACAGTAGTGATGGCCATAATCGAGTTCTCCCAACCTAATCACTCGATTATTCAAGATCATTCTAGAACTCGATCATTACGAGCTCTCGATTATCAAATCTTGAATTTTCGATCATCACAACTCGAGTTCTCCATCATCACATCTCGAGTTCTCGATTATCACATATCGAGCTATCAATAAATAAAGTCACATTAGTTATCACATTTAGAGTTCTTGATTATTGCAGCTCGGGTTCTCGATTATCACATTCCGAGATCTCGATTCGAAATAATCGAGAAATCAATCTCTCGTGATCTCGATTCGAAACATCTTGATTGTCAATCGCTCGACTTTTCGATTTTGAAAGATCTCGATTGTCAATCACTCGATTATGAGAAGTACTCGATTCCCGAGATCTCGATTACCATAAGTTTTCTATTTTGCCCACTATTACCTAAAAGTAATAATTTTGCATAAATTTCAAATGATCTTTTTAAACATTTAATTCATAATATCATACAAAACGAAAACTAGTGCATCGCAATTTTTTAAAAAGTTATGCCACAGTTCCTGAAACAATCATTAAATTGATAAATGAATTGTGCTGCGAGAAATATGCACAGTTTCAATATTAGGCAGAGCTATGGTAAACTAATCGTGGAGAGTTTTCAAAAAACCCCGTCACCACCCAGTTCCAAAAGATCCATTAAAGTATGAAATTTCAGCCAAATAAATGAATAAGGCCACACAAAATGGATTCTCAACTTTAGAAATCTACTATTTGAAGTAGAGTCATCACGTTTATAAGGGGGTCCGGGAAACATTTTGAAAAAAAAAAAAAAAAATAAACAGTTTACAGTTTTGAAATTTTTGTACTGCTTCACCATCTATTTAATAAGCAAAATCACAACGTAAATATTTTTAAAAAAATATTTGAATAACATTTATTTATTTTTTAAATGGGATACCTTTAAATCGCTAAAACTCAATATTCGTGTTGAATTTCCAAATTTTTTTCCAAAAAATTCTGTCCAAATAGCAAAACTTTAATTTTATTGAGAAATTTAAAAAACATTAGTTCAATACAAAATTGAAAATGTTTAAAGAAAAATTTCAAAACATTCTTTGATTTAAAAAAAAAAATTAAATAAATAACATTTTTTGCAGTTAACGGTTTTTTTTTTTTTTTTTCAAATTTTCCGAATGAAATTTAAAGTAAAATGTTTGAAAAAGAGGTGCTCCGAATTTCATTACTTAAAATTTATCAGTTCTTTACTTATAAGAGGTCGAATAAAAAACATCGGTAAAAATTGCATCATGGAGAAAAATGCGTTTAATGTTTTAAAGTTAAAAATAATATTACTTAAATGCATGCAACAAAAATAATTATATATTTCGTTCTGATTAGGATAGAATCAAGATTCGAACGTTATTTTAAGCAGAAAAAAACGGAGACGTTTTTAAAATAATTTTAACAAATTGCAAAATTTGACGATTTTTGTGTACCCTTTAAGCCATTTTTTAGCTAGTTCGTCGATACCACGTTGATAAATGAAAGAATTTTTGATGTGCAAGAAAGTTAAAATATCTCATAAAGGAGTTTTTGGTTTCGTCATTTTAAGGCACCTTTTATTCAGAGATACCCACCTGGGGGGGGGGGGGAGAGGTTCATGGCGCAGACTGCGCCATTGAAATTTTTAGGATGCGGGGGGGGGGGGGGAGAGAGTGAGCGGGGCTTTTGCTTTGAGGGGATCTTCGCGACATTTAGCGGGAGTGCACCCTTGCTCATGGGGGGGGGGGGCACCCCTGTTTCATTATTATTATTTTTTTTTTACCTTGATCACAATCTCCATTTCACCTTTACTACTTCGCACTCTAAAGCCAGATGTTTTTGCAGGTAAAATATGACATGTAAAAAAAGAAAAAAAAAGGGCATAAAAAGATGCATACTTACATTTTAAGCTACAAATTTCGAAAAATTTTCTACATTAGTACTAGAAAAGAATACGCATTTTATTCGTTTTTGTATTGAGAAATTACCTGCTTATTACATCATTATGTTCTCCCACAATCAAAATCCATCAAGAAGCCAATAATGTAAAAAGGTTTTTATAGAAGTTTTTGTTGCATCGAAGCAGTTGTTGAACCCATACAACTAAGACGAATAATTATTAGACTTAGGCTTGCATATTTTCTGCCCGATTATAGATTTTGGAAGCCACATAAAATCTCTTTACACACCCTAATTCTAATGTACTTGACTTTTTAATTTGTCACGTAAATTTAGGGAGAATGTATGTAGCTCAGAAACTTTTTCAGTTACAAGTAATGTATAAAAACATTTTAAAGTCAATTCCTACGTTGGTCAAAAGTTTGTCCCCGTGTGTGGAAATCATATTTATGCTACTTTAAAAAAGTTGCAGATAATGCTAATCTGATATTGAGCAAAAGCCCATGAGTGCCAGACCTACGTCATAGTATAAAGGCCCAAAAATTTTCGACTTAAGCACATCACAGCAGGTAAAAATGGTTCACTCTTATTTAAGCTGAGTTGCGCTGGCTTTGGCAGGAAACAGATAGCAAATGTGCGTCAAAAACTGAGTCATTCATGTCAAATGATCTCGTCGTCTCCACCCTACTATCTCCGATTTGAACCAAATTTTATAAAGGTGCAGACATGCCTTTAAAACTAACCTATACAAATTTTCAGCTTCCAAGACTCAAATCCCGAGGATCTAGGGTATAGTGCTCTCTTTCTAGGCACTATATCTAGGGTCAATATAAAAAAAGGGCTCCAAAATGGCGGATCAGCTTCGTGAAACGAATTGTCATGTCTTGCGCGATTCCCCCATTGGAGACCATTTTGTAGCCCGTTTTTTCCCCCCTTTTTCGAGATATCCAAGATTCTCATGTTCTGTGGCTTGGAAGCTGAATATTTGCATAGGTTAGTTTCAAAGGCATGTCTGCAAATTTGTAGAATGTCTCGCAAATCGGAGATGATTGGATGGGGACCATCAGGACACGTGACGTGGAATGAATCTATGATGTTTAGCTTTTGCTGCAATTTTCCGCACCTTTGCTACCTGTTCCCTGTCAAAGACTCAGCTTAAATAATAGCCAACCTTTCCTACCTGCTGTGATGTCCTTACGCAGAAAACATTTGAGCCTTTATACTACGACGTATGTCTGGCATTCATGGGCTCTTGGACTAAAAGCTTTGAGGATTTTAACAAAAGCACTAGGTGCGTCGCTCTGCTTTGCTCAGACTACCTCGAAAATAAATGTTATTTCAAGTTACGCGTGTTTAACAATCACGGTTGAACAAAAAAAAAAAAAAAAAAAAAAGGTCAGTAAAATTTTACGACAGACTGCGGAAAAATAACCAAAAAGAAACATTTTAAATCCCGCGGTTACAGGAAAAGCCTCAAAACAAAACCCAGAATTTTATTTTTCATATTCGAGAGAAATGAAATGGCAACCGATCTTTCTTCTCAATGATGTTCTTCCATATACTAATAATCATGGACTAATAATAAAAGTAGACCGAGCTTTCTCATTCTTGTTGATGAAGAAAATTGGTTCAAACATGTATCATGTGACTGTTGTGGGGGTTTGGCGAAAACTTTGGCAGCATGGTTGCCAGTTGGCGGCATTATCTATAGTTTGGCACTCGACATTTATTTTAAGATGGAATCGACTTTCATTAGTTTCCTTTTTCTTTCCCCGGTGTAGAGATTGAACTGTTTTTCTTTTATTATGAATTATTTTGACATTAGTAATTAGTTTTAGATAACAGTTTTCAGTAACTTTTATTTCATTTGGAACTCATAATTTTATGTGTAATGTTATGTGTTGAATCAAAATATTCGCCGCAAACAAGTTGCCGTGCATATTATGCTGAAACATGCTGCCTATACTACATTTCTTGCAATAGTGAAAGAAATTAGAGGATACTACGTTTTTAATGAATGCCGAAGGAATTTAGAATTTCAAAAAGGTGCTGTCTACGGAAGTTGTCCGCCGTAAACTGTACTAGATAGTAGCCAATTTAGAAATCCGTCACTGTAGTAAACTAATCACTGCATTATTTTCCCAGTTTACATTCTTAAATCAGTATGATAGAAATAAGTTGTCTTCTCAAAACGAGTTTGGTATTTCAAACTGTCTAAATAGCGTCAAAGCATTATTAAACGGATGTCACCACAAATTGAGAGGGATCAAATTTGACAATCCCGAAAATTTTAAAACTTCAACATAGAAATATGAATTCTTTAAAGATAGTATGTGTACATAAAAGATAAAACTAAAAATCAAGATTGTTTTCATCTTAATAAGGGGATCTTTCAAATGGGCGGAAAAAAATGTCTCCAACATTAAGACTAACTTGCTAACACTTATAAACCGTTTCAAAATACATTTTACTTCTCCGAGGATAAAAAAATGCTTCCAGAAGCTAGCAAAATAGTGTATAAAATATATTCCTATGAGTTTCACTGATATGACTCAGTATTTAATAGAAATAGTTTTGAACTTCATATCGAACTACGGCTCGGAAAAGAATAATTGCAAGAAATGAAATAAAATGTAATATTAATGTTACTGCATACTTGTGAAATGTTACAGGTAATCCTTTTGCATATTTTTCAATGCAAGGAAATGCGCAGCAATAGTGAACCATTTTTCTTGCACTTGGGTGTTATGAATAAGAAAATAAACTTAGCGCTTGGCAAATATGATTTCTTTAGATATAGAAGACGTCGTCTGCTACGATCAACACTCGCCGTTGCTAGGATACCCACTAATCACATGGTTTGGTTTGTGAGCAGTAAAAGAGTTGCCATAGCTCAGTCTACTCTTATTATATGCTAATAATAAGAGTAGGCCGATCTATGGCAACCCTTTTGCTGCTCACAAACCAAACCATGTGACTAGTGGGTATCCTAGCAACGGCGAGTGTTGATCGTAGCAGTCGACGTCTTCCATATCTAAAGGAATTATGTTTACCAAGCGCTAAGTTTATTTTCTTATTTATAACACCCAAATGCAAAAAGAAAAAAAAAATAATTTGAATTCTGAAATTTTGAATTCAAATTTATGTTTTTCGCAATCACGAACTGAGACAGGACCCTATTCATTGGAGTTATTGTTTCTAGAAACGGCTCCTGTCCCCCCCCCCCCCCCCGAAGTCTGCCTCTCCTCCTGGGCGGTTACTTGTGCATGTGCATAGTTGTGTGTGTGCGTAGACTTGTGTGTATGCACGTTGGTGTGTGTGAGTGTATGTGTGTGAAGCCGTGTGTGTGTATGTGTGTGAAGCCGTGTGTGTGTATGTGTGTGAAGACGTGTGTGTGTATGTGTGTGTGTGTGAACGTGCGTGTGTGTAAGACATGGACGCTTCCGACCAGGAGAAGCGCATAGCTCAAAACCGGAGCAGCCGCGCCGCCAGCAGAGGACGGTGGGCGGTGGTGCTGCAAAGGCTTCTGGTCCAAGTTGAAAAAGGCACGGACACCAAAAACGGTCAAATGAGAACAATAAGCAACCGTGATTGCTCAAAAAAAAAAAAAAAGGTTCACTGTTGCTGTGCATTTCCTTTCACAGAAAAATATGAAAAAGGATTACCTGTAACAGTGCACAAGTATGCAGTAACATTAATATTACATTTTATTTCATTTGTTGCAATTATTCTTTTCCGAGCCGTATTTCGATATGAAATTCATAACTATTTCTTTAAATACTCAGTTATATCAGTGAAATTCATAGGAATAGATTTTATGCACTATTTTGCTAGCGTCTGGAAGTATTTTTTTTTTTTTTTATCCTCAGAGAAGTAAAATGCATTTTGAAAAGGTTTTTAAGTGTTAGCAAGTTAATCTTAATGTTGGCGACAATTTTTTTCCGCCAATTTAAAAGATCCCCTTTTTGAAATGAAAACAAACTTGATTTTTAGTTTTCTCTTTTATGTACACATACTATCTTTAAATAATTCGTATTTCTATGTTGAAGTTTTAAAATTTTCGGGATTGTCAAATTTAATCCCTCTTAATTTGTGGTGACATCCGTTTAATAATGCTTTGACGTTATTTAGATAGTTTGAACTATCAAACTCGTTTTAAAAAGACAACTTATTTCTAGCATATTGATTTAAAAATGTAAACTAGGAAAATAATTCAGTGTTTAGTTTACTACAGTGGCGGATTTCTAAATTGGCTACTATCTAGCATAGCTTACGGCGGACAACTTCCGTAGACAGCAACTTTTGGGAATTCTAAATTCCTTCGGCATTCATTAGAACCGTAGTATCCTCTAATTTCTCTCACTGTTGCAAGAAATGTAGTATAGGCAGTATGTTTCAGCATAATATACACGGCAACTTGTTTCAACTTGTTTGCGGCGAAAACTTTAAGTCAACACACAACATTACATTTAAAATGATCAGTTCCAAATGAAATAATAAATGAAATAAAGTTCCAAATGAAATAAAGCATTTTCCGAAATAAAGTTCGGAAAAATGTTATCCAAAACTAATTACTAATCTCAAAATAACTCATAACTAAAAGAAAAACAGTTCAATCTCCGCGCCGGGGAAAGAAAAGTGAAACTAATGAAAGTCGATTCCGTCTTAAAATAAATGTTGAGTGCCAAACTATAGATAATGCCTCCATCTAGCAACCAGCTGCCAAGGTTTTCGCCAAACCCCCACACCAGTCACATGATACATGTTTGAACCAATTTTCTTCATCAGCAAGAATGAGAAAGCTCGGTCTGCTCTTATAATTAGTCTATGTTTTCTTCACGCTACAAATTTTAATAACAGCATTGTTACGGAAAGTTGGGATGAAACACTGAATAATAATTTCAATGGAGGAAAGTCTTCGAAAAATAGGGGTTTTATGTCGAAATCCAAGTATCTTAATCAATGTATAGTTTTTAATTGATATCTCCGCTAATTATTATTGGAGGATTATGTTAAATAGCTAAACATAAAGGCGGGAAAATTTTGAATCTATCGATTCATACATGCATAGATACATAGATACGTACGCTCAGTTTTCCATTATATACGATTGAGCATTGTGCAACGACGACCGTGATCAACAATGAAATTTTAATTGAAGGCTTACGTACTTTTTAGCATGAAATTGTTAAAAGCAATTATAAATCACCTTCTAACTACCTTATTAGATTGAAACAAACTTTATCTGCTGCAAAAAAATCGGGGGTTACTATAGAAATTTAATTTTAATTTTTGCAAGTATCTTTTCGTTCACACATTACATGATTTATGCAAAAATTTTGATTAAAATTGGAATAAACTAATAATAATTAGTTAATTAATCAATTTGTTTATAGAATATTCCATTGTCATCAGGTCTGAGGTCACATTCCAAACCTCAAAAGAATCCGATTACAAGAAGTAGGTAAAAATTAAATAGCAAGATTTGAAGTCAACTCTCGATAACTCGAAGTCCCAAGGGACGATTAAGCTCTTCGAGTAATCGGTAGTTTGTGCGATCGAAAGTCCCTTTCCCAACCTTTTCAAGAATACTTTTCATTTTCTTTTTCTGGAATAGTGCATAATGCGTAGACTGTTACATTTATGATTTGAATAAAATTAATTATTATTAGTACTACGAAAAAATACTCTTACAGAGAATGAATTTTATCATGATACTTCGAAAGGGGAAGTTATTTTTGACTGCTAACATTTTATATGGCGTCTTAAAACCTCATGACATTAGTATGTCGTAGTCCCTATTTCTTTCACCTTTGTGTGAATTAATGGTATCAAGTTGGGAATTTTTAATTTCGAATTTTTTAGAGTGTTCAATCTTTGTTTATAACAGCTGTTTAACCTACCAGTTGATTCGACTCTATACCCTCACGTTTTTTTGGCATAAATATTGTGTTTTGTTTAAGTGTTATAAATTTCTACATACATATTTTTTGGTGTTTTTTCTCAATCCGGTCACTTTTTATTTTTTTGTTAGCCATGGATATTTCTCCTCGGAAGAGGCAGGCAATTGTAACATTGAGTGAAAATCTGATTGCACAACAAAAGAAAAAATGATTTGTGCTTTGCGAAAAACATGGTTTAGAGATCAAGAATTTAAAGAAAAGTGCAAAACTCTAGTTGACTCTATGCCCAGTAGAATGAAAATGGTGCTATAGAAAAGGGGGGGGGGCATACTATAAGTGATGATTTTGATTTTATATTATAAATGATGTTAATAAATGTGATTTTGTAAAAAAATAGCTTGATTCCATTAATTTTCACAAGGGTGTATGTCTTAATTTCAGTTCGTTTTGCTTTTAAAAGTCTATTGTACCTAAAGCAGACTATTTGAGTCATCCGGAAAATAAAGGGTATTTTTTTTTAATTTTGCCAAAATTTTAAATTTCTCAAAGATTTGATAGTTGTGAAATTTAAAGTCGTCATCCACGGCAAAAAGTACCCCAATCGGCTACTTCTTGCGTAATCTTGCAACACTATGAGCATAATATGAGCACTATTGTAAATAAGTTACCTTCTCCCAGAAACTAATAAATAAGCAAAGCTATGTATAGAAGGAAAAAAAGCTTTTTTTTTTTCGGCTGCATTTATATACATAAAATTGAAATGAAACCCTGGTAAAAACTTCGACTTGAAAGGAGTACATTCGAGACACAGAGATAACTTTGTATTAAAAATACTAAATTATTTTGGGACCGAATAAAAACTTCGAGGTAAAGGAATATTCGAGTTATAAGGTTTCGAGTTATCGAGAGTCACCTGTAAATATACGGATATTGGGAACTAATAACAGAAATTTGAAAAAGCCATATTAAGTTTTGCTGTCAGGTAAAAGATTATTCTGTAACTTTCTAAACAATTGAACAAATTATCTTGATCAAAAAATATTTCTTTTTAGCAGTACAGTGAAACCTGTGTAAGTTGACCACTTGCGGTGCAGTACTTTGGCGGTCAACTTAGACAGGTGGTCAACTTATAAAGGGCGGTAATGATTTTTTTTTTTTTTTTTTGTCATTTCTTGCACCATGTATTCATTTTTTGAGGAATTCACCCTTACTCTTTCTATTCAACTCACTTTCATTGTTTAACATCATTGAAAAGGAAACAATAATTAAAAATACTATTCAAACAATTTTGTTATTTTTCCCTTGTTTTTAACTATATTAGACACTGTAGTTTTAGAAATTCCATATATGTCAGCTAATTTTTTCTGACTTTCTCCATTTTCAATTAATTTTAATATTTCATACTTTTTATTAATCACAAGTAAAACTAATTTTCTTTTTGAAGCCTTTTTATGTAAAACTTATAGCACAAAGAGCAACAAGCTCGACTCTCCCAGTTCATAAAGGCAAAATTAAAATGTCCTATCTCTTAATCCCTTGCGCTAGAAATATGTAACTTTACTCATTAGCAGGCCCAGATCCGCGTATCCGCAGTGCGAGGGGCCTGCGTTCTTAAAGGGGCTAACGGCCCTAGAAATTGAAGAAAAAATAGAAAAAAACTAGCACTAAGACTTATTCACTTTACAACTAGACACTGCTGGCAACTAGGGAGGGGCCCTACATATTTTGTAGCAGGGGGGATCAAACTGTATAGATCCGGGCCTGCTCTTTGTAGCACAATTCCTGTGTTGCCACAACATATTGCAACTGAAAGAAAATACTTGGAACTTTTCTACTGACACCTATTTTCATTGAACAGAGTACAAAAAGCTATCTTAAATAGAACAAATGAAAAACAAGTTTGGAGAATAAAGAGCAGCATAAGCTTTATGCTGCTGCTTAGTTAGTAAAATGCTAGTCTGTCATCAAAGCATTAAAAATTCTTGGAAAGCTATAAAAAAGAAAATAATAATAATAAATAAATAAATAAATAAATAAATAAATAAATAGATAGATAATAAAATAAAATAATTTGCTGAAGAAAGTTTTAAACCAAGTGGTCAACTTACAAAGGGTTTTTTACAATACTCCAAACCAAATTTGGCGTACATTAGTGGTCAAGATAGACAGGTGGTCAAGATAGAGAGGTGGTCAAGTTACAGAGGTTTTCCTTTATTGTATGAGATAGGACTAATTCCGTTCCTGACAAAAGTGGCCAACATA
The DNA here is from genome assembly GCF_026930045.1 of Uloborus diversus. Classification (NCBI taxonomy): domain Eukaryota; kingdom Metazoa; phylum Arthropoda; class Arachnida; order Araneae; family Uloboridae; genus Uloborus; species Uloborus diversus. The sequence continues at coordinate 110,576,712 of NC_072737.1, read as the reverse complement.
GACAGGTGGTCTACTTACAAGGGTGGTCAACTTTACAGGTTTTACTGTATCTTGTTTTGTACCAAAAGACTCATACATGTTTCATTATTTCCTTTTTATAATAAACTAGTTGCGTTGCCTGGTCTTGCCCTGTCTACCTTATAAAAATTGTGTCAAGCAACGCATATTCAACAATCATGTTTAAGAGCCATTGTCTGTAAGAATCAGGCAGTTTAAAGCATTTGTGATTGTTGACATTTTTAATTTTTTTTATTTTCACATATGTTGTTCCTTATCATAAATGTAATGTAAATCCGAAATTTGAGCTTTGTCTGACTCACCATTTTTGAGAAAACAATTTTTTTTGTTTAGGGGGCGTGGCACATTTTTGCCGGATTTTCAAATTTGCAGATTTTAATGTGCTTGTTGCTTGAAGCGCCCTTATAATGACATGGATTTTTTAATTCCATATTACTATATTGTCTTGTTAGATACTGTTACAGCTGTCAAATCGGTGACACTACGAGGGCGACGCCCACAAACTCCGTTTAAAAATGACCGAAAATGAATTTTTTTCTATATTCAAGGCCAATTTTCTCAAAGCACCTTCATGATGACACCAACATTTTTAGATCATTTTCTAGCCACACTTACATACATCAAAAATATGTATCAAAATCGGCGTCATTATAAGGGTGCCAGCAGATATTGGAACTTTTATTCAATAAATTTCACAAAAACACAAATATTTAGAATCTAATTACAACTGTTGCCCTCATAGCAGATATCTGTTACTACATTAGGTTGATAACCAACATGTTTGTCTAACATTTGCACAAAAAAATCGGTGTCACTCCTATTATTTTTGGAAATATAATCGTTCCAAGTTAGTACGTTATGGCGTTTTTTTTTTTTTTTTTTATTTATTTAATATTTTCACACCCAGATTTTTTTTTGTACATATTTATTTTTAATTTAATACAAAGAAGTGTACCTTATAACATAAACAGCTTTGGGCAGCAAGGGAGTCTTTATCTTGAATAGAAAATGCCCGTTTTGATATACACTGTTAAAACTACAGGATGCATTCGGCACCTTTCAGGGGAGAAACGCTTGTTCACCAGCGGCACCCAATACGGAGCCGAAATCGCACCTCTAAATAGGGTGAAAAACAGGCACCTTTTAAAAACTAGACAGCCGGAGTGAAAAAAAGGATCCTTCGGAGAGAGAAATGGCACCCTTACTATAGATCCTCCTCCCCCCTTCCCCGTATTGTGTGCGTTTTTAAATACAGTTGTGTACCTTTTTTTTTTTTAGTTTTGTTTTGATTTATGATATTCTACGTTTTGGACATTTTTCACATTGAACTCGGTATTGGAAATAATTAAAACATGTAATTACAGCATTTGATCATATTTCAGAGTTTTCAACATAGTCAAGAAGTGCTCATAGCGTTAATTCATCTGATCGTGCTCTAACTCAGTGTTTCTCAACCTCTTTTGACCCACGGGCGCGGTAAAAGCAAATGAAAAACTTTGCGGACCGGTGAAATCTTTATCGTTTTCTTAAAGAATCATAAAAAAAATAATATGAATAATAACTCTGGTGTCGTTAAAAAACATGTAAAAAAATTCAGGGTTCTGATGTTTTTTTTTTTTTTTTTTTTTTTTTTTACAAAAAGTAATGTTAAAAATTAATAAAACAATAAATATCTATCCCTTCACTTGTATCAAAGATCTGTCACAAATACGTTATAATTTAAAAACGAGTAATTATTTAAAACATGTGAGAAATTATACATTTACTAAAACTTGACGTATTCCGAAAATGAAGCATAGCTGTACTTATGGATTATTTAAATGATGAGCCAAAAATATTCAGGGATATTACAATTATGGAAAAACAAAATCGTTTCATAAACGTTAATCAAGAGTAACAAAAGAAACTGCGCATAAAGTTTTTCAACAGTTAAATAAAAAAACCAAAAGAAAGTTCTAACGCTTTCGAGGACTGCTAACAGGAAATGATTCTAACACTTGAATGAAAAAGCAAAAAAAAAAAGAAAAAAAGAGCTAGACTGAGAGAGATTTTTTTTTTTCGCTATCTTTATGTTATAATCTACGAAGCACAAGAAACATTTTTATTAAGGTTCTTTTGGTGACTAATAAAAGCTGCTTATCGAGTATTCAAGAAAATAATGACAGATATTTTTAGTAGCGTTTTGAATGATGGAAATTTCACGATAGTAACAGTAAACGAGAACTAGAAGACTAACGGTTACTGTGAAAAGCAATAAATGCACGTTTAAACACTTAACTATGTTTGAAAGCCCTAAAAGCTACAAAGTGATCAAAAGCTGTACTTACTTGTAATTTCGGATAATTAATCCTAGAAAAGTTGGGTTTTAATCCAATAGTGTACTTCATTCAATGTGAAAGACACACAAACGCAATCATCATTTGTCCGCCATATTGAGGTGGTTGAATGTATGTCTAAGGCAAAAAGCGCATGCGCAATGAGTCTTTCTGCGATTGCATGATGTTCTGGCTCCTCTGCTCTATTTTCTAGCCTGTGATGCACCTTCAGGCACTATGCTTTCACCTTAGAGGGAATATTTTCACTCGTCTGGAACCCCTGCTTTTAACAGTGTAGGTACCAGGTGGATCTATTGTGCATAACATGTCTAGACTATTATACCAATACTCGTCTTGTTTTTTCCGGCCAAATAAATTTATTTATTCCAATTGTTCTTGACATGCATTTGACATAAACTTGCAAATGGTCAACTTCTACTCTTTTTCTGGGATACCATGTTTTCCCATGCTTTAGTGCTACAAAATTAGCAGTTTTCAGTAAGAGATGACCGTCTTTCTGAAATTGGTTTGACTTGATTCTTAATGTTTTCTTCGTTTCGGTCTACGTTATCCTCAAATTCAGTTTCAGATTCTGAATGTTCGCTTTCTTCAATATTCTCATTTGATGTATTGAGAATGCATTCGTTTTGTTGTTTCTTCCATCGAAAAAAAAAGGATAGGATTTGTTTCATAGTACAATACTCTGAAGCAACGAACAGTTTTTTTCCTCGTTACGAGCTGCATTTCTCATCTAGTGTGCAACTTGACAGGAATGTTGTTTTTTCCCAGTATTTTCACCAATCGTAAATTGTTCTTATAAATACTCCTTCTGCTTTGAAGTGAACTTGAACTGAGCTCGTAAAGATAGGGACCATCCAATTTCATTAAATTGAACTTTTTGCAATGCAAGGGTATTTATTAGTTGAAAATTTGAAGCATTTATATAAGATGTTTGTAAGAGCTTCTCTCTATACATCTTTCGTATAAAATCCATTTGCAAGTTGAGGTCAAATGTATGTCAAGAACAATTGGAATAAATAGATTTGTTTGGCCGAAAAAACTAGATGAGTATTGGTATGATAATCTAGACATATTATGCACAATACATCTGCCTGTACCTATATCAAAACGGGCGTTTTCTATTCAAGAAAAAGACGCTCTTACTGCCCAAAGCTGTTTATGTTAAAAGATACACTGTTTTGTATTAAATTAAAAGTAAATATGTTCAAAAAAATATCTGGGGGTGAAAAGATTAAATAAATAAATATGAAAAAAACGCCATAACGTACTAACTTGGAACGATTATATTTTCAAAAATAATAGGAGTGACACCGATTTTTTTTGTGCAAATGTTAGACAAACATGTTGGTTATCAACCTAGTTTAGTATCAGATCTCTGCTATGAGGGCGACAGTTGTAGTTAGATTTTAAATATTTGTGTTTTTGTGAAATTTATCGAATAAAAGTTCCAATATCTTCTGGCGCCCTTATAGTGACACCGATTTTGATACATATTTTTACTTTCTTCTATATCTAATACATAGAAGAAAGTATTGGATTCGTGCAAATTTTCGAATTTCGAATTTTTACGGATTCGAACGTTTTGAGGTGTGCTGAGTCCATTTCGACTATTTTTGGAAAATGTCTGTCTGTCTGTGTGTGTGTATGTATGTGTGTGTGTATGTATGTGTGTATGTGTGTGTGTCACGTCTGTGTGTGACCAGTTTTTTGTGGCCGCTCTACAGCAAAAACTACCGCATGAAATCGAACGAAATTTGGTACACATATGTGCCCCTAGGTGAACTTGTGCCCATTGGTTTTTGGCGCGAATTCCTCCAAGGGGGGTTGAGCAATGGGACGTTTTTTGAGTTACGCGTGCTTGCTATTCCTCAGGAACTAACTGGCGGAATCAGACAAAATTTGGTCCATATGTTGCCATTAACAGGAACAGGTGCTGATTCAATTTTGGTGTCAATAACTCAAACGGGGGTTGAGCTATAGAACATTTTTTGTCGTCAATTGTGACTGCTGTATCTCAAGAAATAATGAACAGAATGAAAGAAAAATTTATCGGCAAGTAGTCCTTAGTGGGTATAACAGCTGATTTTATTTTGGTGTCAACAGCTAAAAGGGGGGTAGCGCAATCGCCCGTTCTTTTTTTCCATTGTGAGTGCCCTATCTCAAAAAGTAATGCTACGTTCTGGTTGAAATTTGGAATATATGTGAATCCATATGTAAACAGGCTTTGGTTCAATTTTGACGCCAATCGCTCCAAGAGGTGTTGGTTTTTTTTTTTTTTTTGAATAAAAATAGCTTTATTAATGCAACAATAAGAAAGATAAATCGTAATAGATTGTCGTCTGCGTATTTCTCGTGATTTTAATTGAATGGAAATGATCGGAAATATTATCTCAATGATTTAAAATTTTTAACTGTTGCCATCTTATGTTTGTTAACAAATAAAATATTTGTAATTAATTCAAGCAAGGCTTTTAAAATAACTTTCAATTTTCGCTCTTTGCTTTGCTTTTGCAATAATTCAGACATTCGCAACTCCAACGAACTATAGGGGGCACTGAAGTCACTGTCTAATGGCGGAATTGAAAACTACAACAAACGCACATGGTAACGAAGAAAATGCTAAAAGTGTTGTGGTTTTTGTTCGTACGTATGATTTTTTCGCTTTATTCTTTTAAAATGATTTTCAAAGTCTTGTGGATATTCTGGCCCACGTAGAAAGAAATGAGAATTCAAGAAGCATTACTAAACGTCAAAGATTCATGCAAACTACGTAGTTCGTAGTTCTAAGCAGCTATTTCCACGATGTTGAATTCGATATTTATCAATTCTTGATAAAACTAAATAATAATTGTGGCCTGACAAGAATAACAATTAATGCTAGAAAATTCAATGTGACATTACAAATTGTTATCGAAAGAAGATGATACTTTTTTGCCTTGCTTGGCTAGCGCTTATTTTTTTTCCATTTGTAGTTGAGTTATTTCTCTCGAATTCCCGAATCGGTTCATTTAAAAATTTTCTGTTTCGATTTTTCTAATTTCTGAGTTACGATTTAATTGTGTCATGTTATGCAAATCATCAACAAAATTCTCACGGATATATGGTGGTAGTTTTCTTTTCAGTTGATTGACCATTATTTCCTTTCACTTATCGAATTCTGTAATCTTACTACGATTTTATTCCACTCATGATAAAAATTAAAAATGGTTTAACTAAAAACGCGAAATCTCGCCAAGGCTACTTTGCTCGCACAATACTAAAAATTAATAACCCTAAACAAATTTGGCGAAACCTTTCAGCTGAGAATAAAAGGAATAAAGTAAATTCTTTCTCGGTTATTCATTTTGTTCTACGATAATAAATTCAAGAAAATATTTTGCATACTGTCCATTCCAACTAAATGCTGCTGTAAAATATGGTAAGTTTAATTAATTTAAGATTAAAAAAAACCCCATATTCTTACAAATTCATACAAAACAATAAAAAATTTTACCTGGTATAACGTTATCCAATTTTGTTAATCCAGAGTTTTCTTGTTTACGCTTCCACCATTTAATACTTTTTTGAAAGAAATAAGGAAAACTAACATTATTTTGAGAAGCTCGAGAATACTACTAAGGGACGAATTAATTTCTGTTGTTGAAGGCGTTCTTAGACATGTTGAATGCGTTACTCAGAACAAACTGACCGCGTTTACGTCAACAGACACACGTGATGCGCAACGTGGCAATGTTTTAGGTGCAGACGCAGTTTTATAAATCACCGCAAGGTAGCGTATTCGAGCGCTGGAGTTCCGAATTGGGATGGTCGTCAAGTTTTTGCATGTGTAATTTTGTTTTTGTTGGGAATATTGCTTCCTCGTCAAGCATGGTTGGGTAGGGATCAGAAAAAAAAAGAAAAATATAGAAGAAAGTTTCGTGATGGCCACAACATACTAGTTGATGTATGTAAGTGTGGCTAGAAAATGATCTAAAAATGTTGGTGTCATCATGAAGGCGCTTTGAGAAAATTGGCCTTGAATATAGAAAAAAAATCATTTTCGGTCATTTTTAAACGGAGTTCGTGGCCGTCGCCCTCGTAGTGACACCGATTTGACAGCTGTAATAGTATCTAAGAAGACCATATAATAGTATAGAATTTAAAAATCCATGTCATTATAGGGGCGCTTAAAGCAACAAGAACTTTAAAATCTGCAAATTTGAAAAACACGCAAAAATCTGCCACGCCCCCTAAATTAAAATATTTAATTTCCCAAAAACGGTAAGGCAGACAAAGCTCATATTTTGCACAAACATTACATTCATGTTAAGGAACAACATTTGCAAAAATAAAGAAAATTAAAAATGTCAACACTCATAACCTGCCTGATCCTTACAGACAATGGCTCTTAAATAAAAGAAAGAAAAAAAAAAAAACATCATGCATAATTTCCCCTCCAAACAATGACGTCAGATGTTAAAATATTTACAAGAAATTAAAAAAGCGTTACCGTGGAAACGCGAAAATAAAATAACTTGAATGGTTGAAACTTTATTTAAAACGGCTTGTAACTTTTTTTTTTTTTGTAACTTTTAAATGGTTCGAACTTTATTTAAAACGGCTTGTAACTTTTTTTCCTTTGGAGATAGAACTTTAGTTTTTCGACCACGGGTCGAGACACATCTGGAGTAAAAAATGTCACTTTGGCCAATGGGGTCAAAAAAGAAAGCGGTGGGACAATTCCTTCAGTTTTTATTGATAGATTTAATGAAGAAAGTAGTGCCTAAATTTCAGCTAAGCCTAAAAAAATTCGAGATAAAAAACACAAATAACTCGCGCCGTAATTAAGTTAGAGCATTGAAACAAATTGTGTAGAACGCGGAAAAATTTATCCTTTCCAACGATATATAACATTAATATGTGCAAGTGACTTTTGACCCCCATATTCTGGAATTTATGTGAAAATTGGGCTTAAATTAGAATTAAAAAAATAACTGTTTGTTGGATTGTTTTCAAACCGGTCTGCAAACCTTTTTCGGACTTAAAAAAACAAACTGCGAAAATTTCAGCGAAATCGACCGGGTAGTGCTCGAGTTTTGCGCGTTCAAACACACAGACGCTTTTTGGAGACTTCGTTTAAAACAAATGACTATCTGCGTTGCTCGGCTTTGCACGGTCTGCCTTGAAAATAAAATTTGTGTCAAGTGACGTATATTCAACAATCAGGCTTAAATAAAAGAAAAAAAATATCGCGCAAAATTTCCCTTCCAAACAATGACGACGGATATTAAAATACTTTTAAGAAAATAAAATGAGGAAGATGGATTTTAAAAGCATAACCATGGAAACACAAAATAAAATAAGATTAACAACTTAAAAAGGTGGAAAGAAACAATAGATTTAAAAAGCGTACCTGTAGGAACGCAAAAACAAAATTGTCAACAAATGGAATGGAGATGAGATTTTTCGAACTTGATTTTAAAAAACTTGTAACTTTTTTTTCTTTTGGAGATAGAAACTTATTTTTTCGACCATAGGTCGAGATAGATCTGGATTGAAAAATTTCGCTTTTTCCAATGGTGTCAAAATGAAAAATGAAAAAGTTCTTTCACTTTTTATTGATGTATTTAATGAAGAGAGTAGTGCCTAAATTTTAGCTAAGTCTAAAAAAATTCGAGCTGAAAACGTAAATAACTCTCTCCATAGTTAAGTTAGAGCATTGAAACAAATTGCGTAAAACGCTAAAAATTCTACCTTTTTCAACGATATCCACTATAATATTAAAATCTGTTCGTGTCCGTCTGTCTGTCTGTCTGAAGATCGATCTTCTCGAGAACCGCTGCGAATCGAGAGTCAAACGAGATACCGATCAATTCGAAATATTAATATGTGCAAGTAATTTTTCACCTCTATATTCGTGGATTTATGTGAAAATTGGGCCTAAATTGATATTAAAAAAAGAACTACTCATCGAATTTTTTTCGAACCGGTCCGCAAACCTTTCCGGTGCTAAAAGAAAGATACTGTGAAAATTTTAGCGAAACCG